>NW_027507903.1:390501050-390688550 GCF_037356315.1 Lithobates pipiens | reverse complement strand
TCCGTAGTCATGCATCACTGTCCCAAACTTATCTTTTTTGGCGCACAGGTTTTATTTTGGTAGTTTAACAAAAAAATAAAAAAGTGGTGAAAAAAAAATAAAATAAAAATTTCCTTAGGTTTCTGTTATAAACATTTTCTAAATAAGTAATTTTTCTTCTTCACATAGGTGTGCTGATGAGGCTGCACTAATGGGCACCAAGAAGACAGCACTAATCAGAGTACCGATAATTAGTCCACCGATTAGGATGGTAGATGTCCTGTGTGAGGAGAGAACTGCCGATAACCGGCAAATCTTGTTTACACCGATTAGCTGTGATTGGCTCTTTACCCCCACCTGATCAGCTGCATCCGAAGGACAGCCATTGCGTGGGCGGGAAGTGGTTAAAGGTGACACTGCTCCACAAGATTCAGTAGCTTGGCAATCCTATTAAGATTAGGCCAAATTGCACCCAAGCACAATGGCCAGATTTATACAATATATAGCGGATAAAGATACTTTTTTTTTTTTGCCACAACGGTGAACGCATTCGGGAAACTCAAATCAACTCTATCGTTCATCGTAGTCTCAATTAGTTTCGACATCATTTTAGCATTTATCTCTCAAACATATGCAGGTTTTTTTTGTTTTGTTTTTTAATAAGTTATGCCCGTTGGGCTCAAAATAAATCTACTCGCAGTATACATGTCTTTACAAAATATTATCCCACCCTAAGTCTCTCCTCTTGTCAAATGTCCTGCCCATTCCGCCCAAAATCATGCTATAATACTTCAGCCATCCTTTCAGCATATCTTGAGGTTTATTTTTACCAATCTTTCTATCTCTTTACAAATCCCGTTTCTCCTAATTCTCCACTATACTTTAAATACTCCAGGTTGTAAATTTTGTTAATTTTACTAAACCAACTTTTCAAAGAGGGAATCTCTGGGTTTTTCCCACTGGCGGGGAATTAAACTCTTTACTGCGTTTAGTAAACATGGTGTCATTGATTGCCTATATTGTTTAATAGGCAAAGTGGTCCCATGAAGCAGGCATACCCTTGGATCTTCTGGGATTTTTAGACCCGTAATTTCTTCGATTATTAACAAAACCATCTTCCAGAATACTTTAATTTTAGGGCATGAGCACCAAATGTGGATCATAGAACCTATTTATGAACATCCCCTCCAGCATAAATTGGAGAGCCCTCTTTGAAATTGATGTATTCTATCTGGGGTTATGTACCACCGGGCCATACACTTGTAGTTCATTTCCAATAAACTACAGTCCGGGGAAATTGGATGCGGCATCTTTAATATTTTTTTAGAATCTCTGCCTTTGTACTTCTTGTCCCAATCTCTTCATCCCATTTTTTTATGTATGCGGGGGGTTCCGATATTTTTAAACCAATGAATATTTTATATATCTACGCAATCCCTCTCCTTCCTTCAGTTGCCACACACAACTGCTCTAATGGGAGCAAGCTATCTGCTGACCTAATCAGATATGGGAGGGATTCCCCAAAATGTTTCAGCTGGGCATACCTCCACCAATTTATATCTAACACCTCTTTTTTTCATCTTTAGTTCCTGAAATGCACACATTTTACCTTTATCAATAATATCTTTTACTTGTGCCTCCTTATCTCTAACCCACCCTCCATATATCCTGTCTTTCCCCAATGCAAAATAATTGGTGTCACATAATGGTATTAATGGGGAATTGTGATCCCATTTATTTTGTGAACCCTATCCCATATTACCATTGCGGTCCATGTGATCGTGTGCGTGTGCGCGTGTGTGTGTGCGTGCATCTAAATCTCTTAAATGTGACGGGATCCATATCACTTTACCTAAACATTGCTAATCCCTTTTTCTAACTTAACCCAACTTTTTTCTTTATTGTCCTTTACCCATTCCACCACTTGTGCCATTGGAATTGAATGTTCATAGGTTTTAATATCCAGAACCCCCAGACCCCCTTGAGTCTCATCTCTGGAGAGTATTCCCAAGCTTATTCGTGGCTTTTTATACCTCCAAATAAACCTGCGAAATAGCAGATTTCGTTTATTAAAATATGATTCAGGGGATCGGGATTGGTAACATTTTTATTTTAGATAATATTTTAGGGAGTATCATCATCTTTAGGCAGTTTATCCTGTTAATGGAACAAAATTTTGTTGATCTAACATATCATGTGTAAGTGTTATTTTAACTCCAAGGTACTTAATTTCCTTGTCCCTCTAGATGAAAGGAACTTCTGTTTAAGCATTTGAACCTCCCGTGGAGCAACATTTATATTTAAAATTTCAGATTTTGAGGGGTCCAACTTGAAATTTCAGACTTCGACATACATTTTTAAGGTGTTCAATAGGTTCGGGAGGGTTGTCCTGGGACTAGTAATAAAACAAAGTCGGCATATGCGGATATTTTATGAACTTCATTATCGATCTGTAATCCCTTAATATCGGGATTCGATCTTATCCTCGCCAACAATGGTTCCATTGATAAAATAAAGGGTATAAGGGACAACCCTGCCGTGTCCCATTGAACATCTCAAAGGGCAGCGATAGAGACATTTTAACCCTCGCTGTGGGTTGTTTATATAGGGCATTTATCCGGCCTAACATCTTGGGGCCAACTCCAAATACCTCCAGAGAGTTTTGCATGAATCCCCAATCTACTCTGTCAAATGCTTTCTGGGTGTCTATAGACAGTAGCAGCGTTGGGGATCCACAAAAAAGGTTCCAATGCCATTATTCCTACTCTCCCTGCCAGGGATGAATCCCACTTGGTCTGTATGCACCAAGTCGCTCATTACCGTCTTCATTCGATTGGCTAGAATCTTTGCGTATAATTTTACGTCAGCATTCAATAAGGAGATGGGCAGGTAGCTAGAACACAAAGAGGGATCTTTTCCTTCCTTGGGAATAATAGTATCCTCGAGCGCTTCTCGTCGTAACTCCCAGTCTGCTCCTATCCCATTCATACAAGATACCATTTTAGGCACCAAAATATCACTAACTTTTTTTGTAACAGGCAATCGTGAACCCATCTGGACCTGGGCTTTTCTTAGATGCAAATTCTTTTAACATTCTAGATGTTTCTAGTTCTGTTATCGGGTCCTCCAGGGGGCCAACTTTATCTGGGTGTATTTTGTTAGGCCACATCCCTCTAGGAAAACTCTGATGTTATCTAATCTATTTTTAGCAATGTCTGGGGAATCCTTTTGGTTTATTGAATATAACTTCCTATAGTATTCTTGGAAGGCCCGGGCAATCTCTGGGGTAGAGAAAACCTCTCCCCCTTTCCCTGTTTGTATACTCTCAATAAAATTGGCATTATTTTTCTTTTTTAGCTAGATATTTACTCGACATATCCCCCCACTGGCACCTCTCTTTCTTAAATAGTAATCGTAAATAGCTCCATTTTCTTGTTCAATTACTTCTTTTAAACACTCTTTCTTAATAGTTATTTCCTGTTCTACCCTTTTCTCCCCACAGTTTATATATCTCTGCTCAAGAGCATAGATTTCTTTGTATAACCCTTCCCTGTTCTGCGCGTTTGCCTTTTTCCTCGCAATTTCGATTGAGATCAGGATCTCCCTGATGTAAGCCTTGTATGCCTCCCATACCGTAGCTTCCGTGTGGTGCTGCCACTATTTGTTGAAAAATACCATTCCAAGTCTATTTATCTTTTCTACAACCTCAGTATCTTGCAAGAGTACTTCATTCAGTCTCCACCTATTAGCCCCCTTTCGTTCCCCTTCTATCACTAGTTTTGATACTGGGGCATGGTCTAAGACGACTCCGGTCTTAATATTTGAACTCACCGCGTTTAGCATCCCATGTTCAACTAAGAAGTCAATCCTCGAGAACGTCCCACGCACAGCGGAATGGAATGAGTAGTCCCGTAGTTTTGCATGTTGTGTCCTCCACACATCCATTAATTGATATTGGTGCAGTTTCTTTAATAATTTCCGCTATTCCTTCTCCATCCGCTGTATCTGGGACGTGCTAAATACCCCAGGGTCCATACTGAAATTAAAATCTCCAGCCAACAACACCCAGCCGCTTTTAAACTACATAAACTTATCCACCACTCCCAGGAAAAACCCTATCGATTTCTATTGGGTCCATAGATATTTGCTATTGAATACTTTAATTTATTCTGCCCCTTAGGAACAAGTAGCGCCCTTCTGGGTCTGCCCTTATTTCCTAAGGTACAAACATAACTCTCGCAAATCCTATGGCAACTCCCCTAGCCCATTTGGTTGGGGAGTCCCCGTAGAACCAAGTTGGGTAATCCCTGGACCAGATCTTCAAGCTAGATGCCTGCGCAATATGGGTTTCCTGGAGGAAAACTATATATGCGTTTAAATGTTTCATTTCTCTTAAAATGTTAGCTCTTTTGATTTGGTATTAAGTCCCCGAACATTTTACGACACTACTTTTAGTGTGGCCATCTAAAATAAAGCCTTCCACTGACCCTTCCTGCCCTTGTCATTCAAAACTCCCCCAGATGTGTTCCGCTGACCTTGGTTCCCACCCTTTCCAATAACCCGTACCGCAGACCGATGGCATACCACTTCCTGGCCTTGGTGGAATCGGACCTCAATTGCCCCTTTCCCTGAATAATGGAGAGACTTCCCCCCCCCCCAATTTCCCACCACCACCCAGGTCCATACCCAAAAGGGGGAATTGCCTTACCAAAAGGTTCTGGGATGCATGGTCACCCTAGACCTTCCTATTCACTGGATCCCACATCTCTGAGTTTGAGCTCTGACTATGGTGCCCTCAGCAGGCTTCTGCTTCCCCCGTTGGTGTGCCCCTACCCGTCCCACCGCACCTCCAATGGCGTTCCCCCTTCCCACCTTTTGCCCCCCCCCCATTCTTCTAACCAGAACCGCCCCCTTCCCCTCAGCTTTAAACATTTCTTCTTGGGGATTTTCTTCCTCCTGTCAGCGAAATGCCATTGTTGTTGGGGGGAACCATTTGATGATTTCTCTTGTACTTCACACCAGCCCAGAATATCTACTGACACTATGTCCAGTTTGTTGCAGAAAACCTCCATATCCTCTGGGAAACAGTGTTGCCGATCGCCCCTCTTTCTTACCAATAAGACAGACGGGAAAGCCCCAATAATACTGTATGTTTTCTTTTAGTACTTTTAAGAGGGGTTTCAGCATTTTTTTTCTCCCGAGTGTGACTGGTGCTAAATCAGAGAAAATCTGTAGGGGAAACTCCTCATACTTAGCGGATGTTGTTTTTAGATTCGTCCAAATCTAATCTTTACCACTATATTTGTGAAATCTTCCAGTCACATCTCTAGGTGTTTCAGTTGACATTTCTGCTGATTTTCTAATCCTATGTATTCTCTCCCATTTAATTTTTGTTGGTTCCACATTCCCCAATAATGGGCCAAAGATTTTATCCACTTTCTCCTCATATCTGGCAACCCTCTAATCCTTAAATTTTTCCTCCTACTGCGATTTACCTGATCTTCCAGTTTATACTGAAGGAACATTTGCTCTCTCTGCATCTCCTTCTTTAAACTCTGACATGGCCAGTGACAGATTGCAAATTTTACCTCTACATCCTCCACTCTTAAGAATGTTGTGCATGTCCTCGTGCATAGTCACTAGTTTCCCCTGTATGGATTCTTCCAACCTGGCAAACATCTCAGCCATCTCATCTTTTGTTGGTAAATGCTTATCCGATCTTATTTCAGGACCACAATCCTCGTCCATCAACTCTGTATTGTGGTGGAGTATTAGTGCCTACTTGGGATCTTCTCTCCCCTCCTGAAGTTTTACTTTTAGCCCCCATTTGCTTGCTTGGAATGTCTTTGCCAGCTTCCGCTGTCATATTTCTCAATTGTACCCAGGCTAGAAGTTACCTTGGGGGGTTTGCTCCAGCTCCCTTCGCCGGCTTCCCCCTCATCTTTTGGGATTTAAATTCCCTCTCTTTCCTTGACCTTAGGAGAATGGTTTAATGGTTTATTTACTCCTAAGTCTTCTCTCTTTTACTCGTTGTGGACAGCACAAGGGCAGAGAATTTTCATATCATGTACGACCCCTTTAATATAACAATCAGGTTTGCTGAAGGGGGCATACGGGCGACGGAATGGGTCACGAACAAATTACAGGCGCACTACTATTATATTCTACCCTTATATCACAAAACCCCAATAGGCCCTGAAGCCCCAAATCACCGTATCTCATGCCTTCTGACTGCTTTTAGGGGTTAAAAAAAAAAAATAATAAAAAAAAGGCTCATCTTAACATCGATATTCCCCTTTTGTCCCAGTAGGTCGAGGAAAAAAAAAAAAAAAGTCATACACAATGCGAGAGACAATTTTATCCGCAACCGTGCTTTAATCTTCCTTCAATTATATAGCCCTATATGCTCAGCAGCTGATGTAAAAAAAAAAAAAAAAAAACATATGGACGCCAATGCAAGATAATGTAATGCAATGTAAGATATGAAACCTTTTTTTCACCTCCAACACCTGTGTAATTAGTCTTTCATTTCCTTCTCAACTTACGCAACTTGCACCATAGTGTCCCCAGTAATGTCCAAACAGACTGCTAGATTGAGCACAGATTCATCTTACGAGCACTACACACTCTTCAATGTAGCGTGTAGTGTGTCTTCCCAATATGACCACACAGTTCAGAATATTCCTAATATGACCACAGTTCAGCGTACTCACCCCGTCCTTAGCGAGAAAACCGACATTTACTCAGCTGTAGATGGGGGAGCCCAAAGGGGGAGGGGAGGAGTCCTCTGTCGCCTCGGGGATTCCAGGGCTCTGTTTCCAGGAATCTCGGTGGCTCCACCCCTCCCGCTGGGTCGCTCGCTCGCAGACCCTCCTCCTCTGACATACCACGGCTGTATCACCGCAGCTGTAAGCCGGTCAAAGGGGAGGAGAAGTGCTGCCCCGTAGTCACCGCCGGGTTCTCAGCCAATCCACTCAGCCACCCCGCTCTGCCACTCAACCACCGGGGACCTCCACAGAGTGCTGCGCTGACCCGACATGCAGATTGTGATCAGAATAGTCAGAATGTCAGCGATTCTGCTGCAATCCGGAAACGCCCAGGTGTCAACGGAGCCTTAGAGAAGGTGTTTAGGCCAAGGCCTCAGCTCTTAGGAATGGCATTTACTTTTAATTATAACAACTGACAGCTGTACTTTCAGGGTGTGCTAAAACTGAACACAAATAGTCTAGAAATACATTTATTCATGCATTATAAATGCCAGGAGCTGAAGCAAGCATACCAATTAGTATCTACCCAATTTTATCAATCCAGTATATCTTTTTGTGAACTGTTGCAAGCCCTAATGAAGAGGTATCCTTTTAGCCCTGAAATGTTTTGGCTTTTTATGATACAAGAGTTTGAATAAAACTAAATATGGACTTGATGATATGTTCTGCCTTTGGTGATTTTCTCCATGCATACTCCTTCCCTACTCAAGCAATATGAGGAACTTCGACCACCACTCCTGGAAGAGTTGACTATATGTAATCATTTCCTCTACACTTCTAAAGACCTGTATACCACACCTTCATCCACTTCCTGAGCTTATTTACATGGCTGTATAGATATGGACATTGCTATATTTTGACATCAAAGGATGGAAGGTCTTGTCAATTTAAAGTGCTCTATTGCAACAGTTTATATTAAACTAAATTTATTAACACAAGTTAATTTTAACATTTCAATTTATGAGCTAATAAACTGGGAGGTTTTTGTATTTGGCTCATGGTCTTTAAAGAAACACTCCTGCAATTACCTTTTAGCTTGCTTCCTTGCATTTGTAATGTATAAAATACTTCAACGTTTCACATTTTTAACAATTCTCAAATAAAGCACCCAAGATTATCTCTCCCAATAAACAGCCTAATAAAAACACTACAATCTTTCTTTGGGTATTCGGTAGATACAGCCGTTTGGACCAAGGAAATAATTTTTAGCAGAGAGAACAAATGAACTCAAAGTGCAATGTTTATCATATGATGTGTAACTTAAAATGCATGAACACTACCAAGAATTATTTTTACCGGTATTGGCCATATTATGCAGAATGCAATGAGTAAGTTCAAGAAGAATAAATTAAAAGAAAAGACTGCAGTAGAATGTTGGCACAACTTACCGGATTACGTGTAATGTTGGGAAGAAAGGTCTTTGCTCTTTTAGGCTAGAGATAAAAGCTATCAGTCTGATGGATTCAGGTGTATTAAGTTCAGGCAGCTGAGTCTATTGCAAAAGAATAGCAATAATAAAATGTATTAATTTATGAGCTTTAAAGTATTTCTAACACAATCCATTAAAACCATAATAGTCTTATAGTCAAAGGATTCATTTATTAACAGAATGCAAAAAAAAAACTATATTTAAAAGTGACTCGCAAACACAATTACTAATTAGATTTTTTTTAGCTCCTTTTAATTACTGAATGCAGTGGTTTAATCATCCTTTGTCAGTTACAGCACACTATTCATGAAAACAGCCTAAATAAAAACTCCAGTTCACTGAACAGGAAGCAAAGTACAGTGCATCTAGATAGAAAGTAGGCAAAAAGGTAAATCATTTCAGAAACGTTTTCACCTTTAATGTGACCTATAAACTGTTCAACGCAGTTGAACAAACTGAAATATTTTATGTGGAGGGAAGTAAAAATAAAACTAAAATAATATGGTTGCATAAGTATGCACACCCTTAACCACTTCACGCCCAGCCTATAGCAGAATGACAGCCAAGCGGTGGTTCAGTTATCCTGACTCTGCGTCATATGACATCCAACAGGATAGATAACATACCGGTACGCAGAGAGGCAATCGGAGGGGCTGTATGTCAGTCTGACACACTGCATCTCCAATCGTGGAATAGAGCCTCTGGCGGAAGCTCCTTACCACGTGATCAGCTGTGACTAAATCACAGCTAAACATCGCATTAACCAGGAAGTGCGGGTAAACTACATTCTTAGGCTCTCTGTCGGCAAGAACCAATCAGCGTCTCTCCCTGTCAGAGGGGGGTCTGTGCTGATAATCAGCACAGCCCCATCAGATGTGCCACCACAGCTGCCAAAAAGGTGCCCATCAGCTGCCAGTCAGTGCCCCATCAGAAGCGGCTGTAGGTGCCCATATCAGTGCCCACCACAGTGCCCTACAGTTTGGGTGCAGTGTTACATGACTGTGCAATTGTCATTCAAAGTACAACAATGAAAGCTGAAAATTGTCCTGGGCAGGAAGGGGGTGAAAGTGCCCGGTATTGAAGTGGTTAAACTAATACTTTGTTGAAGCAACTTTTGATTTTAATAAAGCACTCTTTTTGGGTACGAGTCTATCAGCATGGCACATCTTGACTTGGCAATATTTGCCCACTGAGGAAACTTCAGAGTCAATGTGTACTTCCACAGGGCGACACTGTGGGTACACAGGTAGCAGTGTGCCAACTTCCTTATAAAATGGGTATAAGAAGATTAAAAACTAAATGGACTTGAAGAATGGAGGCACACAAGTAGACTGTCTAAAAATTATAGGGTTGGTTTACTAAATACAAAATTCATATGGTAAGAATAAGGCCAAATAGGTATATATAAAATTCCATGAGGTTAATCTTTTATACCCGCCACATAACCGTTAACACCACTTCATACAAAATCGAAATTAACTTAGTAGTATTCCTGTTAAAGTTATAAATAGACAGGCTTGTGGGTCAGGATGTGAATCCGGGTATACATGTTCTTTTAATTGATCGACATATTGCGTGTAAGGTACGCTTCTTCAGTAGCATATAAGAAATTCTTGCACTAATAAGACGCGGGACACGCAGTGTAATAAATTGCTGGTAAATGCTATTCTGCTGTCGTTTTGCCTCTGGACAGACCCAGACAACCTTGCTTACCAGCAATTACACTGCGTGTCCCGCGTCTTATTACTGCATGAATTTCTTATGCTCCTGAAGAAGTGTACCTCTACGTGCAACATGTCAAGCAATTAAAAGAACATGTATACCCGGATTCACAGCCTGACCCACAAGCCTGTATTTTACACCTTTAACAAGAATACTACTACGGAAATTTTCAATTTCCACTTGTCCGGTTATATCATTACTTTAACCTCCCTGGCGGTATGATTATTTTGGATTTTAGGTGCTGAAAGCGGTACAATTATTTTGCATGAAAATTTGACGTTTTATATTGTAGCCTGTAGTTCTTAGGAATCACTCATTTAAATCTGTCCAAACCAGAGTCTAGCAGACATCCCAGGTATGATAAAGTTTGAAAAATTAAATCATAAATTATAATATAATAAATAACTATAAATAATTATACCAAATAATAATAATATAACAATAATAAAACTTATTCAATAATGTATTCAAATCAAAAACACTGACATTTTCTCAGTTGCAGAATTGTCACTCATTACTTTTCAATATTTGATGACGGATCTCCCCACAAATCGCCATCTCTCAATTCTGCGAGTGATTCCAATTTATTATTGCCGTTTTCTAGCTGGTCTAAAATCATTTTTGATGTAAAGGGACAGTTCTGGTTGCTATGGACAATCTCCAGTTTCCAGGCATAAAGAACAGTTTTTATATTATAAAACTGCATGCAGGACACTGGACAGACCACTAGGGACAAAGGGGATGTGAAATTATTACGTACAGCAATGTAATCTGTAATATTACATTATACTGTAGGTAATGTGTGTGTTTCACTTTTTGAATTTGGCGCCGATCTCCGTCCGAGTGCGTCGCAACGCTCGCAGGGAACGGAGATTGGCTCTTTGATGAATTGAGCGGAGGACGAGCCGCTCGTACAGCGGGGGGAAAATCGCTGGATCCAAGGGAGAAGGTAAGTAAACCTCCTTCTGCATTCAGCGATGCGGTCCCGAGTCTGGCTCGGGGTTACCGCTTTTGGTATAAAACTTCCACCCCGAGCCAGACACGGAAATACCACCAGGGGGGTTAATGTATTGTATGAAGTGGTGTTAAAGGTTATGTGGCGGGTATAAGATGAAACTCTTGGAATTTTATATGTACCTATTTGGACTTATTGTTCTTACCATATGATTTTTTTATTTAATAAACCAACCCTATCATTTTTAGACATTCTACTTGTGTGCTTCTAAAGTCCATTCTTTAGTTTTTAGTCTTCATAGAAATATTTGCCCACTCTTCTTTGCAAAAACACTCCAAAACTGTCAGATTTCAAGGACATCTCCTGTGCACAGCCTCTTCAGATCACCCCACAAATTTTCAATGGGATTCAGATCTGGGCTCTGGTTGGGCCATTCCAAAACTTTAAAGTGCAAAAAAAATGCAGCGCTAATAAATTATAAATAATATCAAAAGATTCTCAAAAGAGAAAACTAAGGCAATTGTCTCACAGCAATTCCTATGAATGGATTATAATCAAATTATGAAAGTAATGGTGAAAAAAAAACGTAATGACATCAGCATCACAGGCTCCACCGCCTGGGTGGGGGTCTGTGACGCTGATGTCACTGCATTCGTAGGAGACTGATGGACAGCAAACTATCAGCGGGAAGCATGTGGAGACACCGCAATCTCCATCTTTGAATTGTAATATCACAACGCTCAAGTTTGATCCTTTTGTGCATTTTTTATCGCTTGAATAAATATACTGTTTGAACGATTACACTATGGGGGCAATTTTTGCTTTTGTCTTTCAAGTGGTACGTTTGTAGTGGCAATCAAGGGATCTGCTAGAGAAGGCGGTATAGGTGTACCTGAAAACTTCCCCGTGCTTGGTGAGACCACTGTACTGTGGTCATTTGGAGTCAGTAAGTGGTATCATCACTTGTGGTGTGTCACTACCAGTGTTGGTCATCTTACTTTAAAAAAAGTTATTAGTTAAGTTACAAATTACTTCTCCCAAAAAGTAATTGTGTTAGTAACTCTGTTACTACATTGGAAAAGTAACATAGTCTATAGACGGGACTAGCGTAGGAAGTGAATGTCGATGCCTCCATCAGCGAGATTGACACCTTGCTAGCCCGTTGCCTGGTATGGATTTAAAGGGGAACCCGTAAACCGAAAAAACAGCGTGGGGGTCCCTCCAAAGCCCATAGCAGACCCTTATCCGAGCACGCAGCCCGGCTGGTCAGGATTTGTTGATGAGTACAAGGGCCTTTTTATGACAACCCTGGCTGTTGGTTGTCAGCTCTGCGGGCGGGGGGGGGGGCTTATCAGAATCCGGGAGCGCCCTTTAATAAGGGGGCCCCCCCCAGAGTCCGGCCCCCTACCCTATGTGGATGAGTATAGGGTATGTTGTACCCCTACCCATTCACCTGGGGAAAAAAAGTGTTAATAAAAAAAACACAACACAAGTTTTTAAAGTACTTTATTAACCACTTCCCGACCAGCGCACGACGATGTACGTCGACAGAATGGCACGGGCAGGCATATTGGCGTACAGGTACGTCCAATATTCAATGCCGCCCTGCCATCGGGAGCGCGCCGCCGGCGGCACGCTCCCGAGCTGGTGGGGACCCCCATGAGTCCGGTCGCGGGACCCGCGGACTCGATCGCCACGGGCATCCCCGCGATCGTCTCACGGAGCGGCCGAATGGAGGAAATGCCAAGTAAACAGCATTTCTCCATTCTGCCTAGCAACTAGTGACGCTGATCTCTGCTCCATGTGATTGGAGCAGAGATCAGTGTTCACTAAATGAAAGCCCAACCCCCCCACAGTTAGTAACACACCCCTAGGAACCCTTAACCCCTACACTGCCACCCACTGGTTAACCCCTTCACTGCCAGTGTCATTTACACAGGAATCACTGCATTTATATAGCAGTGATTACTGTATAAATGACAATGGTCCCAAAAATGTGTCAAAAATGTCCGATGGGTCCCCCACAATGTCGCAGTCACAATAAAAATCGCTGATCGCCGCCATTACTAGTAAAAAAAAAAAAAAAAAATTGTTAATAAAAATGCTATAAAACTATCCCTATTTTGTAAACGCTTTAACTTTTGCGCAAACCAATCAATCGCTTATTGCGATTTTTTTTACCAAAAATATGTAGAAGAATATGTATCGGCCTAAACTGAGGGGAAAAAAATGTTTTTTTATATATTTTTGGGGGATATTTATTATAACAAAAAGTAAAAAATAATGCGTTTTTTTCAAAATTGTCGCTCTATTTTTGTTTATAGCGCAAAAAATAAAAACCGCAGAGGTGATCAAATACCACCAAAAGAAAGCTCTATTTGTGGGGAAAAAAGGACGTCAATTTTGTTTGGGAGCCACGTCGCACGACCGCGCAATTGTCAGTTAAAGCGACGCAGTGCCGAATTGCAAAAAGTGGTCTGGTCTTTGACCAGCAAATTGGTCCGGTCTGAAAGTCGTTAAACAGTTCCGGGGGTCTTCTCGTCGGGCTCCTCCGCTATCTTCTGCTCTTTTACTAACGGAGGACCCCGGCTTTCTCCTTAGTCACCACTGCCTTCCGGGGATATTCTTCAGACTTCAGGGGTCTTGTCCCGCTCTTCGCTTCTTCTGCCGGGCCTCCGCTATCTTCTTACTGCTCTTTTACTAGAGTTGGCCTGGTCCGGCAGAAGAAGCAAAGAGCGGGAGATGACCCCCCCAAGTTGGAAGAAGACCCCCGGATGGCGGCGGCGATGAAGGAGAAAGCCAGGCTCCTCCGCTAGTAAAAGAGCTAGCGGTAAAAGAGCAGAGGATATCAGAGGAGCCCGGCGAGAAGACCCCCGGAGCTGTCTAATAAAGTACTTTAAAAACCTGTGTTTTTTTTTTTATTAACACTTTTTTCCCCAGGTGAATGGGTACCCCATACTCTCACACATAGGGTAGGGGGCCAAAATCCTCTTACTAAGGGGGCTCCCAGATTGATAAGGACCCCGCCCACAGACCCCAAAACCAACACCCAGGGTTGTCGGAAAGAAGACCCTGTCCTCAACAAGGGGACACGGTGCTTTGGGGGGCCAAAACCTGGCCTGTTAGCGGGCCCCGAGGACAGGGTTGATGACCACTGACTTACATCACTGGTCACTACCCTGGATAGAGGATCTGGTTTTTATTCACCTTCAATCGGATTGTGGTTTTTGCACTTTATGTGGACTCTTGCTTCTTTTTCTTTTTTTTCTACTTTTGCACTTTAAATATTTTTCACGGAATTGGACTTTTATTTATATTCAATTAATATCTTTTAGGGGTTTCTTTTTATGTAGTTATGGTATTCTCGGTTTTTTATCACTTGAAATTGTCAATATGAATTTTTTGTGGTGTCTGCCTTAGTTTTACAAGAATTTTTTCACCATTACTTTCATAATTTGATTATAAATTGTAAATTTTTATATAATTAACCACTTCGCGCCGGGTGGTCGTCCAGGGACGCCCTCGAATTTCGGTGGTTATATTTGAATGATGCCTGAGGCCACAGACTTCATTCAGATATCAGCATTTTCAGCCGGCGATTCCCTGCACCATGAGAACGATCATAGCGGCTGTTCCACCGGTTGATCGTTCTTACGGGCGGCGGGAGGGGTCGCCCCCCCCTCCCACCGCCCCCCGGTGCTTCTACCGACTCACCGCTTCCATCAGTGAGTGGGTCACGGGATCCGCCGCCCCCCGGATGATACCATAGAGATTTCCAGCGGACCAGATGGTCCCCGGAGTCTCTGATCATTTGGAGGCTGGGCGTGATGTTATGACGTCACGCCCGGCCTCTACATTCAAAATAACGGTGCCACCTTGGCTTTTTATATTTTAGGCTTCCCAGCCTAGAGGTGAGATATGGGGTCTTATTGACCCCATATCTCACTGTAAATGTCAGATCGTGCCATATTCCTATTACAAGGGATGTTTACATTCCTTGTAATTGGAATAAAAGTAATCTATTATTATTTTTTTAAGTGTCAAACTAAAATAAAGTAAAATTAACAAAAAAAATAAAATAAAATAAAAACAAATTAAAAAATTAAAGTGCCCCTGCCCCCGTGAGCTCGTACGCAGAAGCGAACACATACGCAAGTCCCGCTCACATATGAAAACGGTGTGCAAACCACACGTGAGGTATCTCCGTGAACGTTAGAGCGAGAGCAATAATTCTAGCCCTACACCTCTTCTGTAACGCAAAACATGTAACCAGTAAAAAAGTTTAAAGCGTCGCCTATGGGGATTTTTAAATACCAAAGTTTGGCGCCATTCCACGAGCGCGTGCAATTTTGAAGCATGACATGCTGGGTATCTATTCACTCGGCGTATCTATATCTATCACATTATGCAAAAAAAATTGGGCTAACATTACTGTTTATTTTAATTTTTTTAAGCATGAAACTTTTTTTCTAAAAAAACGCGTTCGAAAAATTGCTGCGCAAATACCGTGCGAGATAAAAAGTTGCAACAACCGCCATTGTATTCTCTATGGTCTTTGCTAAAAAAAACATAATGTTTGGGGGTTCTGTGTAATTTTCTAGCAAAAAAAATATGAATTTTACATGTAGGAGAGAAATGTCAGAATTGGCCTGGATGCAAAGTGGTTAAATATCACTCGTTCATCCATTCATAGAAATGGATGCTGTGAGACAACTGCCTTAGTTTTCTCTTTTGAGAAACTTTTGGTATTTATCATTTATTAGCGCTGCACTTTTTTTGCACTAGTATTTCTGAGTCCTTGTATTAGACTTCATTGCTAGCTGTTTCTATTCACCTATTCCATAGCTAATATTCATTAGACTGTTTTAGCACAGCGTTTACTCTTTTTTTTTACCATTCCAAAACTTTACTCTTCTTCTGGTGAATCCATTCTTTTGTCGATTTGGATGCATGCTTTGGGTCGTAGTTATGAGGAAAGATGAAGGTCTTCTCAATGTTCAGTTTTCTAGCAGAAGCCTGAAGGTGTTGTGCCAATATTGACTGGCATTTGGAACGGTTCATAATTCCCTCTATCTTGACTAAGGCCCCTGTCCCACATGAAGAAAAACAGCCCCAAAGCATGATGCTGCCACCACCCCCATGTATCACTGTGGGTATGGTGTTCTTTTGGTGATGAGCAGTATTGTTTTTGCGCCAAACATATCTTTTGGAATTACGGCCAAAAGTTCAACCTTGGTTTCATCAGATCAAAACACATTTTCCCCACATGCTTTTGGGAGACTTCAGATGTGATTTTTGCAAAGTTTAGCCAGGCCTGAATATTCAGTCTCGACATTCTACCCCATAGCCCAGACATATAAAGAATACGGAAGATTGTGGTCACATGTACTACACAGCCAGTACTTGCCAAATATTCCTGCAATTTCTTTAATGTTGCTGTAGGCTTCTTGGCAGCCTCCCTGACCAGTTTTCGTCTCGTCTTTTTATCAATTTCGGGGGGAATGTCCAGTTCTTGATACTGTCACTGTTGTGCCATGGTATATCTAATGCCTTAGAAATTCTTTTGTACCCTTCTCCTGACTGATACCTTTTAACAATGAGATCCCTCTAACCTTTTGGAAGTTGTCTGCAGACCATGGATTTTGCTATAGGATGCAACTAAGAAAACGTCAGGAAAGATGTACTAGAACAGCTGAACTTTATTTGGGGTTAATTAAATGCACTTTACATTATGGCAGGCATGAACTGACTTCTATTTAACATGAGTTTGAGTGTAATTGATTTATTCTGAATACAGATACATCCCCAATTATAAAAGAGGGTGTGTACACTTATGCAACCACATTTTATTTTTACTCCCTCCCACTAAAATATTTCAGTTTGTTTTTCAATTGAGTTGTACAGTTTATAGGTCACATTAAAGGCGGAAAAGTTCTGAAATGATTTATCTCCGTCATTTTTTTACATCACAGAAACCTGACATTTTAACAGGGGTGTGTAAACTTTTTATATTCACTGTACAGAAGTATTCACAGCCTTTGCCATGACACTCAAAATTGAGCTCAGGTGCATTCTGTTTCCACCAATCCTTAAGATGTTTCTAGAACTTGATTTTAGTCCACCGGTGGTAATTTCAGTTGATTGGACATGATTTGCAAAGGCACACACCTGTCCTTATAAGGGTCTCACAGGTAACTGTGCATGTCAGAGCAAAAACCAAGCCATGAAGTCCAAGGAATTGTCTGTAGACCTCCGAGACAGGATTGTATCAAGGCACAGATCTAGGGAAGGGTATAGAAAATATCTGCAGCATTGAAGGTCCCAATGAGCACAGCGGCCTCCATCTGTAAATGGAAGAAGTTTGGAACCACCGGGACTCTTCCTAGAGTGCCGCTTGGCCAAACTGAGCGATCGGGGGAGAAGGGCCTCAATTAGGGAGGTGACCAAGAACCCGATGGTCACACTGACAGAGCTCCAGCGTTTCTCTGTGGAGAGAGGAGAACCTTCCAGAAGAACCATCATCGCTGCAGCACTCCACCAATTAGGATTGTATGATAGAGTGGCCAGAAAGAAGCCACTACTCAGTAAAAAGGCACATGACAGCCTGTCTGGAGTTTGCCAAAAGGCACCTGAAGGACTCTCTTTAATTTGAAAGATTAAACTTTGACCTGAAAGGCAAGCATCATGTGTGGTGGAAACCAGGCACCGCTCATCACCTGGCCAATACCCTCCCTACAGTGAAGCATAGTGGTGACAGCATCATGCTGTGGGGATGTTTTTCAGTGGCAGGAACTGTGAGACTAGTCAGGATCGAGGGAAAGATGAATGCAGCAATGTACAGAGACATCCTTGATGAAAGCCTGCTCCAGAGCACTCTGGACCTCAGACTGGGCGAAGGTTAATCTTCCAACAGGATAACGACCCTAAGCACACGGCCAAGATAACAAAGGAGTGGCTACAGGACTACTCTGTGAATGTCCATCCTTAAACCCGATTGAACATCTTTGAAAGATCTGAAAATAGCTGTGCACCGACGCTCCCCATCCAACCTGATGGAACTTGAGAGGTCCTGCAGGGAAAAATTGCCCAAAAATATGTGTGCCAAGCTTGTAGCATCATACTCAAAAAAGACTTGAGGCTGTAACTGGTGCCAAAGGTGCTTCAACAAAAGTATTCAGCAAAGGCTGTGAATACTTATATACATGGGATTTTTTCCCCCCCATTTTTTTTTATAAATTTGCAAAGATTTCAAACAAACTTACTTCTTTCATGTCATTATGGGGTATTGTTTGTAGAATTTTGAAGAAAATAATGAATTTAATAAATTTTGGAATAAGGTTGTAACATAACAAAATGTGGAAAAAGTAAAGCGCTGTGAATACTTTCTGGATGCACTAACTGCTAGACTGGGTCAGTAATACTCAGGGGGTGTGGGCAAATATGCAAAGGACAATTGTTCCAAAGGTACAGCTGTTCTTAAAGTTGTAAAATATATTGCTTTCCTTGGAGAAGGAGCTTCAGTAATAAATTATGGTTGGAGGTAGGAGATATGAGGCCAAATGGTTCATTCTTTATGCAAGCCACTACTTGCATATTAAAGCGCCTCTAATTTTTATGGCTCCTGGAGGCTCTTGAAAGGGATCTCAAGATGCACTGGCAATGATGCTGACCTTCCATTTAATTGGTTGAGTATAAAAGTGTACAAAAAAAAAAAGCCACAGTAAGTTTACCATGTCTTGAGTTAATGCTGAGTAATTTGGAACTCCAAGAACTTGAGTAAAGAAATTCTGTCCACTGTTGCGTCCCACCCACAGGAACATAATCTAACAAACAAAGAAGAATACATTAACAAAGACATGTTGCAGCCAAATGAACAATTGCCTGAAACAGTACCAACGTGAAAACTTATGACTATCACTATATTGAAAAATAAAGTTTTTCTACATCTGTAATAGGGCTGCAACTAACAATTTTTTTCATAACTGATTAGTTGGTTGATTATGGTTTAGATTAAATCGGATAAAAAAAAAAGTTTGGTGTATAACTCAGTTAATTTGTAAAAGTTATAAATATTCAAGAATACATTTTTTTTTAATGAAGTGGTAAATCTAAATAACCAGCTTTAGACTCGGTTCACACTGGGGCAACTTGTGAGGCGACTTAGCCGCCTGACAAGCCGCGCTCCATTCTGTACAATGGAACCGTTCTAATAGGAGCGACACAAGTCGCTCCGACTTAGAAAAAGGGGCAGTCGAGGCAGTCGCGCTGCCTCAGTGTGAACCGACTTTTGTGGTTCGAGAACAAAATATTTAATCTATTCTGAAAATAAGAGAAGAGAGTTATATACCATTAGAGGTTGAACCGGGTACATATCAGACTCAGATTAAAATTCTTATTTTTATTTAAAGAAAACATTTTTTGTAAAGGCCTAAAAACAGTAATTTGCAGATTTTCAGACCGGACTATTATGCATGACAGACTCCCTTGTCAATAATATACATACACACCCAGAAGAAGGATATACAGGGCATTTTAACTGGGAATCAGACATGAAGGGTGGACGAGAAATATACATTTTATATTTAAAATGATTATATCCATAAAAAAAAAAAAAAAGATCAGCCTTTAGTACTACTTCAATACAATGCTGGTACTGTAAACTTTTACTTTGAGGCCTCATACACACTGGACATTTTTACAGCAGCTGTTTTTGGCAGACATTTTTTTTCTACAGTCAATAAAACTTCCCATCATGTTATCCTATGTGTCCATGCGCACATAGGCTATTATCAGCAGTTTTTGGCTGGGGCGTATTTTGGCTTTAAAAAACCCCAAAACTGGTGGGTTCTGAGAGGAGTTTTTCAGCTGTAAAACACACCAACGTAAAAAACCTGCTGATAAACGCCGATAAATGCTCAAAACTGTGGCTCACCTGCGGTTTTTGATGAAATAAAAAAAAAAGAAGAAGCTAAAAACACGCTAAATGTGGAAAAACACTGAAAAGCGCAAATAAATGCTAAAAACCCTATTGCAAACGCTTATAAAAACGCCTGTAGCCTTGCAGTGAGTTTTTTCAAATGTTAATTTAATGCCCAGTGTGCATGAGGCCTAAATGTAATTGCAATGCCTTATATTACATCCAGTCAGCATCCAGCTTATCTGGGTTTAGATTCTGATCTTCCTTTAGGGTTTGTGTAAAGCGATTGAACGTTGGATTTTTTTTTTTTTTTTTTTAAACAAACTTGTTATACATACTTGCCCTGTGTAATGGTTTTGTACAGATCAGCCCTGATTCATGTATGGACAGTGTGCCGCACTGTATATACTGACCTGTATTAACGGTGTACTGAGCTGTATGTGTGTTGAACCGTGTTTCCTGATATGTAAACAAATACATTCTGTATGCAGGCTGACCAACTAATCAATGAAAATAGTCAACAAATATTTTTATAATCGATTATGCCGATTAGTTGTTTCAGCCCTAATGTGCAACAAGTTTGTAATATCTTTGGAACCATTAGACTCCTTTCACACTGAGGCATTTTATATGCGCTTTTGGGCTAAAAATAGTGCTTATAAAGTGCCTGAAAAATTTCTCCCCTGCAGTCTGTGTGAAAGCTTGAGTGCTTTCACACTGAGGCAATGCGCTGGCAGGACATTAAAAAACCTCCTGCAAGCTGGATCTTTGGAGCGGTGTATACACCGCTCCTAAAGTGCCTCTGCCCATTGAAATTAATGGGCAGCACCGCTGAACCACTGGCAAAGCACCGCTGCAGTGGAGCTTTGCGGGTTAGCCCCCGCTAGCGGCTGGAAACCCCCACAAAAAACGTCAAACATACCATAAAAATAGCAGCGCTTTACCACTGATGCCCCAGTGTGAAAGGGGCCTTAATAAATGAAGGATGTTCTTTAGATTCAAGGGAACAGGCAGCATATTTTAGTTATTTTAACACCCACTTACACACAAATTAGCCACAAAGTTGGAAGACATGGTTGTCTATAACACTGCTCCTCTTAGTAAACTTTCAGTTTACTAAGAGGAGCAGTGGAATTATGTGCAAGCACAGGGATAATATGCAAAGAAATTCACTTTCTGATGCAAGTTTTAGGCCATCAGGAACCAGGTCTACTACAAAACAAATTTACTGTAAAGTGAGACTGAAATTACAATTTCAGCTCCTAAAAGGTATTTTCTATGGTACATACCGTCCCTGCATCCAAAAGATAAGCTCCATCTCTATTCAGGTTTTCTACTGACAGCTGAAGAATTGGTGGCTGAGGTATTGTCTTGTCGTTGATGTTAAGCGCTCCCTGCAACACAATGCAAAATTATCAAAAGAAAGTAATAAAGTACATAGGTCATTAGAAAGTCTATAGAATTACATTTGAGTTTAAACAAGATGCAAAGATCCTGCACTGTCAATATCACAAATCAAGCAAGGGAATGCTTCACAGGAATACTAATTTAAAGTGTATGGAAAGAAATGGTTTTGAATAAAATGTGAATGAGTTAGAAACTATCAAATATTTTGTTGTTAATGTCCACGCTAGTCTGACACCGACATAAAAAAAGGGACAAGAAATCAAATATTTTTAAAGTGTTGCAGGAACAGGAGGCAAAAAGAAATCTTCTAAAGGGGCAACCTGCTCTGGTGACAGCTAAATGAGGATATGCCCTTGCTTTGAAGAGATCTCCTCTTACTTCCTACTCTGTTCTGGGAAAACCCCTGGCACAACAGAGGCAATAAAAGAAAAAAGCAAACCCTGACAGGGGTCATAACCATTCCCTTCTATATCCAAAATAAAAGAAAAAAAAGGAAAAAGGTTTGGGCTTTACATACACTTTTAGCCAACATGAATTGTCACAACAGCTTTCCTTCTACAATAAGAGCGGCTTGATGTAGGGACTTTAGAGTTTCAGATCTCTGTGGTATTTAAATGTTCCAGGCCTGAATCGTGGACTTCCAGGCCATGTACTTTGATAGGAAGTTATTTTTTTAAATGGTCAGTTTTAACTGAAAAGAATATTGAATGTTTGCCAGTTTATGAAACTGATCTTGTGTCAATGTTTTCATTACTTTTAATTTTAGGAATACTTAAAGCGGGAGTCCGCGTTTTTTTTTTTAAAAGCCAGCAGCTACAAATACTGCAGCTGCTGACTTTTAAAATAATGACACGTACCCACCCAGCGTGCCCGCGATGTCGGCACCCGAAGCCGATCTCTCGATCGTCACTCGGGTGCTGCCACCGCCATCTTGGGTATGGGAATCAGGAAGTGGAGCCTTGCGGCTTCATTTCCCGGTTCCCTACTGCGCATGCATGAGTCGCGCTGCGCAATAAGGATGGTCCCTGCTGTCTCTGGGATCCGTGTGTTTCCCAGTAGGCAGCGTGGGACCTTCGGAAAGGGGCGTAGATTCTGCGGAAAGGGGCGTACCTTCTGCAGAATCTACGCCGGAAGCGGGTGCAGATACCTGTACTGTACAGGTACCTGCACCCCCCTCCCCCCTGAAAGGTGGCAATTGTAGCGCCGGAGGGGGGGAGGGTTCCAATGAGCGGAAGCTCCACTTTAGGGTGGACCTCTGCTTTAATACAATGTGCTTCCATAACACTGTGGAGCACTTTGGGCTTTTCTAAGACAGCCCAGAAGTTGTCACTTGCAGACTTGCTCCAGTTGAGACAGCCTAGAAGATCAGCTAGTAGCATAAAGGTACTGTGTGAGGATATACTTCTACTTTGGGTACAATTTATTTTAACAAAAGCTTGTAAGGCACACCTCATCAGATAAATTATCCACTCTGTACAAGTTGGGATGGGTCATCAGCATAAAGTGAACAAGTGGCTGGCTCTTAATCTGACACATAGCATAAGTTCTCTCATCCAAGCTTGCATTTGTACCAGTCTGAAAGGCTTTCTGCAGATGGGAAACAAAAAAAACAAAAAGTAAAAACAAAAAAATATATGCAACATGATGAACAACTACAAAAATATGCTATATTATTGTTTTGGTTTCTACTTGCTAAAGCGGAGCTCCATCTAGAACAGGAGGTTCTGCTTTAAGGCTTCCTCCCCCCTCCCGTTTGTGAAATTGAGCTTTTCGGGAGAAGAGGGAAATGGGTGGCTGGTTTTGACAAGTAGTCACTTCCGTTCTGATCTCCTAATGCGATCGGAAGCGGAAGTTCTCCTTCCCCCTACCCTCCCAAAGTCTTCAAGGGACATGTCAGGTATCAGATGACTTCGGGACCAGTCAGAGCGCATCTAAGCATGCACAGTGGGCACCCAGCTGTAAAGCTCAAGCTGCCACAGCCGGTTGCTCATGGTGAAGATGCCGACAACAGCGAGGGAGGACAAAGGGCGAACATGACTGGAGTGAACATACCCACTGGATCGTGGGACAGGCGAGTGGCTGTTTATTAAAAGTCAGCAGCTACAGATTTTGTAGCTGCTGACCCTTTTCATTTTTTAATTCAGAGACTGGAGCTCCACTTAAAGCCAACACATGACTGTTGCACCGGCATTTCCCAAACCACATTCAGTTGAAAGATTCGAACTCCCAATGTCTGGGAAGTATCAAGCATATCCTTGACTTTACCCAATACAGGACTTCACATTATTATTCCCTTCTGCCAGCATACAATCTATTCAGTGCTGTGATTTCTATTGTAAGTTGTAATGTTATATTGCGTTGCAATTGTTGTATCGCAAGTATGCAAAATATTACTATACGTAACCCTTCATTTTTTTTTATTTTATTTATTATTTTTTTAATTAAAAATAGTATTTTTGACTTACCTCTCCAAGTTCATTGACAGACACAGCCTTCTTTATTCAGAACCATAGGGTTATATAGCCCCCTACAGGAGTAGGACACTAGGCAGAAAAAAAAAAAAAAAAGACTTTGCTACGCCCATGGGCAGTCCTAGGTCATATAGACCCCCTTCTATGCTATAGACCTTCATTTATGCAACAAGCAGTATCCGACGTATTAAAACTTCATAGAGAGGCGGGTGCTGTGTCTGTCAATGAACTCAGAGAAACTGATTTTATGGTAAGGCAAAAATCCTATTATCTCATTCGTTCACTGACACAGCCTTCTTTAGTCATAACCATAGGGATATCCCAAAGCGGTGCCAAACATGACAACCTGGAGCTCAGCAAAAACTGGAGCCCAATCTGAACAGCAAGAAAACCCCTTCATGAGGGAAAAACCTTCTAGACCACAGCCTGCAGAACCTTGCGGCCAAAAGAAGCATCCGCAGATGCCAGCACATCCACCTTGTAAAATAAAAAAAAAAAAAAAAAGTGTGCACCGACGACCAGGTGGCCGCCTTACAAACTTGTGTTACTAACGCCTGATGACAGAAGGCCCTGGAGGCACTCAGTGCCTGAATCGCGTGTGCCTTCACCGGGAAGGGAGGAACCTGACCCTTGATAGAATTGGCCAGAGTCACAATCTGCCTGATCCCTCTAGAAATGATCGTCGAGTAAGCCGATAGCCCCTTCTTTGGTCTGTCTGTGATCAGGAAACATGGAGTCGAACCTTCGAAAAATACTCAGTGTCTGCTAAATACACCCTGACAGCCTGTACCACATCCAAGATGTGCACGGCAAATTCCTTTGGATGTTGCGGCCTAGGACACGGAGAAGACAAGATGCTTTCATTTAAATGGAAATCAGAGACAACCTTTGGAAGGAAATGACAACAAGGACGAAGCACCACCATGCCGCTATGATTTACCAAGTAGGGCGTGCGACAGGATAGCTCCACCAACTCTGACACACAAGTAATACCCACCAAGAAGGCCGCCTTCTGTGATGGCATGAGCAGGGGAATTTCTCGAATATTTTCAAATGGAGGCTTCTGTAGAACCGAAAGAACAGGATTCAAGTCCCACAGTGGCAAGGGAGATTGCACAGGTGGAACCCGCACTCCCTGAAGGAAGGTATGCACCAGGGAATGTGAAGCCAGGGAGTGTTGAAAGAAAACTGCCAAGGCCGACACCTGGCCCTTGACAGTACTCAAGGCCAAATTCTTTTTAACGCCCCTCTAAAGAAAAGTCAAAATCCAAGTCACCGAAAAGGAACGTGAAACCCCACTGACTCACACCATGAAATATACGCTTTCCACGTCCGATAATTTACCTTCCTGGAAGTAGACTTTCTAGCCTTGAGCAGCGTCAGAATCACAGACGCAGACAAACCCTATCCTTCAACACCTGGTTTTCAATAGTCAGACCGTTAGAGCTAGCGACGGTAAAGCAGGGTGGAAGATCGGCCCTTGGGATAGCAGTTCCTCCCTGAGAAGCAACCGCCATTCCGGGGCCACTAGAATGACTGGAATTCCTTCGGCTTCGATTCTGTGCAACAGCCACGGCAGAAGCTTGAGAAGAGGAAAGGCATAGATCAGACGATACTGGCCCCACGGAGTGACCAGAGCATCTGAGACGTCCACCAGAGGGTCCCGAGACCTGGCCAGAAATTTCTGCATCATCCTGTTGATTCGAGATGCCTTCAGACCTACCTCAGGAAATCTTCAGCATAGACAGATCTGTTGAAATACCTCCAGATGAAGGGACCACTTCCTTTGGTCCAATACTTGATGACTGAGGTAATATACCTGCCAGTTGTCCACCCTTAGAATGCGAATGGCGGAGATGGCCAGGACGAAACTCTCTACCCACCGTAGAATGTGACTACTTCAAGGCCGGCTAACACACTCCCTGTTCCTCCCTGGTGGTTGACACAGGCCACCGCCGTGGCATTGTCTGACTGGATCCGTATCGAGAGCCCCTGAAGTCAATCCATCCAATGATCCAGACTGATCGCTCGGAGTTCCAAGATTTTGATAGGTGGCCTGGATTCCTCCAGCGTCCAGTGACCCTGAGCCGAGCTCAGGCCCAGGACTCCTCCCCACCCGGACAGACTGGCATCATGGTGACCACTGTCCAGTACAGCGGAAGAAAGGATTTTCTCTGCCGAAGAGCCGGGGAATGAAGCCACCAGATCAGGGACCCTTTGGGTTCTTTGACTCAGCCAAATCTGACTTTCTAGAGACTTGCAACATTTGTCCCATTTTAACAAGATCTCCCTGGGGTCTCGTATGGAACTGAGCGAAAGGGACCGCCTCAAACTTCGACACCATCGGGCCCAGTACCCGCATTAGAGTCTGCAGGGAGACTCACCTGCCGGACAGCAGCAAGCGGGCTGCCGCCTGTAATTTCTGGAGTTTGTCCTGCAGGAGTAGGACTCACGCCGCGGAATCCAGAGTCAGACCATGATAAACCAATTACTGAACTGGAATCAATGCAGACTTTTAGTAATCAGCCCCCCAAAATCTGCAAGACTCTTAACAGTGATCTCCATGTCATCCCTCAGGGCCGCTGGGGACTCTGCTCACAGCAGAATGTCATCCAGGTAGCCCAGAATAGCAATTACCTGCTGGCGCAGTAGCCCCAGAACCAACATCTTGGTGAAGACCCGAGGACCAGAAGCGAGACCAAAGCGAGACCAAAAGGGTAACACCGCAAACCGATAATGCTCCTCTCCCACAGGATAGCGGAGGAACCGTTGGTGCTGTGCACAAATCGGAATGTGCAGGTAGGTACCCTTGATGTTGACGGAGGCCAGAAATTCCCCTTGATGAAGAGATGCCACCACGGAGCGAATGGACTCCATTCTGAACTTCTGTACCCGCACATAATGGTTCAGGGCCTTGAGGTCCAGAATAGGACACCGTACCCTCTTTTTTGGGGATCGTAAATAGGTTTGAATAAAAGTCCTGGAAACCTTCCAACACTGGAACTGGGACAATCACCCCTTGGAGCAACAGGCCTTGCACCGCACCCTGGAGACAGATGCAGATTGGACAGAAAAAAAATCTGCTTGGGAGTCAAGTCTGGAACTCGATCTTGTAAGCAGACAGATTCACTTTGTGGACCCACTTATCAGAGAGGTCCACGGGCCTGGAAAACAGCAAAGACGTCCTCCCACACGGACAGCGAGTCCGTGTGGGAGGACGTCTTTACCTGGGGGTCTGGAGAAGCCTGCTCTCTGTTTGCCCGACCAGGCCCACTTGGGATCTCCTGAGGGGGGCTTGAAAGACTGAGCCTTTGTCAGTGGACCCTGAGGGACAAAAAATAAAATAAAAACTGTGTGCTGAGAAGTTATTAAGTTTCCCACACAGAAGCAATCATTGCATCCACCAGTGCTTTCTCGTGCGCAGAGGAATCATCCTCACTGTCCGAAAGATCTAGGAGCGCGACCGCAGACCCCGCAGGGTGGGCCCCGTCCACGGCAGTCAAATCAGATTCTGGATCTTACGAGAGAGATGAAGCAGGGGAAGGCGGGGGGACACCTTTTGCTAGTCTGCTGCCCAGGAGCTACCTCCACCTGGGAAACAAGGACTCCAGGGCCGTCGTCCGTGCATCAACGGATGACCTGCAGCCTCTGACAGGGGGTCAGGTGGGGAAACCTGCTCTGGAGACCCCATACAAGAAAAAAAAAAAAAGCCCCAAACCAAGAGTGATCATTTCAATGGGACATCCCCCACACCGGTAGTGGTACCGAACCACCAGAACACCCCACAGCCTGCAGCGGTTGACCATGAGGGACGCTGCGACTCAAGCCAAGACCCAGTCATTTGCACCCTCACAAGACATTCAACTCCGGAAAATCCAGGAAGAAAAACTAAAATTAAAAATTGCCAGGACAAGAGGTCCCAGCAGGGAACTAGGTCCTTACGCCTGACTAGGCAGAAAAAAACAAAAAACTGAAGGCCTATAGCAGAGAGGGGGGGTGTATATCACCTAAGACTGCCCATGGGAATAGCCAAGTTTTTTCTGTCTAGTGTCCTACTCCTGTACTTCGCCCCATAGCCAATATGAAGTGAGAGAAAATCCCTCCAATGTGAAGGAATCCTTGGTTGTCAGCGGTATGGATGAGCTCAGGCGTGTTCAGATTCTAGTCCAAACCCACCCGAGTTATCCCGCCAGGAAGCTGTCACTACACAAAGCCAATTCTAAGCAACAGAGTAATTTCCTGCCCCACAGCCATAAGTATACAAGGGGCATGTATACATGCCGTCATGGGGCGGGGAATGCCTCAGCCGCTTAGGATTGGCTTTTTGAAGTGACAGCTCCCTGACGAGAAAACTCAGGTGGGTTCGCACTAGGATCTGAACATGTTTGAGCTCAACCCTGATCACCAGAACTAGCATCCCCATTGAAAGCTTTTCCCTCTATTCTGGTGACAACTCAATATTTGTGATTTTCTTCCACTTTCATGATTAGTGATAATGGTAAACAGGTCAAACAGAAAGGCTGAATCTCCCCAGTTCCAATTGCTCTCCACTCTATCAAAATGTAAAACGTTTAGTCTTAGTTACACTTTAAAGAACAAAATTCCTGTTATTTTAGCAATGTAAATTCTGGTTGAAACTGGCTAAAAATTGCAGAAGGTAAGACAGTATGGTCAGCATAACAGCTCGTTATAAGGATTACTGATGAAAAAAATATAAAAAAATATATAACAGACTGAATGCAACGGTTATGTGCATATAATTGAGAGAGAATGTAGGTGTGTCGCTGTTCTGGTTGAAAGGCAATTTTAAGCCTGTTCTAGCAATGCTTCTGTGTTGCACCCTCTGCAGGGTGCAAAAGATAGTAAAAAAAAAAAAAAAAGAAGAAGAGTTGACAAAAATTTAATATATACTGGCTAAAAGTGCAGATAATCAGTATATGCACCCTCCACAAGGTGTAATACCTTATAATTTTGTGCTGGTATTCAAATGTGTTGTCATGGTTATGCAATAGTTTGTCTGCTTACCTGTTCCCATGTGTTCATCTAGAGACCAGCCGACCCTCACCTGTCTGCTTTTGTAATCCATCCTCTGGCATGGCTCCACCCTAGCTCCTATCAGGGAGCTCTATATTAACCTGTGCACTGCAGGCCAACGCTGCTGATCAACCTTTGTGTGTTAGCTTCCTGTTACCTGCCGTGTGCTCTGCTGCTATTCTGTTACCGACTTTGGCGTGTCCGTGACTTTCCCTTTGATCCTGACCTTTTGGCGTGTCCCTGACTATTCCTGTCTGCTTGTGGCCCCGACTTTGGCTTTTTCCCTACCATCCCTATCCTCCTGTTGCCTACTGTGGGTGTGAGCTGGGGGACCCTGGGGGTCGTGACCTGGAGCCAGTTGCAGCCAAGTCCATCCTCACCACTCGAGGCTCTGGTGAACACCTGCTGGCTCTTAGACTCCACGCCCCAGGGAATCTTACACTCTAACCCCGGTGGGATCCATCTTGGTGTTCTGGCGGCCCTGCCTTGCTATTACCTTGACCCCCGTCTGCAGCAGTCAGCCGTAGGGTCCACAACCTTGCGGTGCACTCCTATTCCCTGCGGGGTGCATCTGTCACCTGGCCTCAAGGTGACCCGACATGTGTTATACCCTCTGCTGAATGCAACAAATCAGGGCAGAAGTATTTGGAATGGCGATTGATAATTTCACTTGGAGTAAATTAAGGTGATGGAAACAGAGATAAGAGAATGCAGCACCTATGATATGCCAATTGCAGCTGATGCAAAATATATTTGACCCAGAGGAGTTAAATACTTGTAGTGATTAGCATAAATACCATTGGAGTAAATAAATTCCGTGCAACAAAAACCCAATATAAAAAATGTATTTAAAATGCATTTATTTTGTTAAAAAATAAGATACACACATTTGATATAGATATTTTAAAGCATGTAAACATAAAAAGATGGATGTCAGAATCCTAATCTCGGCTGACCGGAAGTGACGCGAAGACGGTCGTATATCTGCCCTATGTGTTTCGTCATTCAGACGTCAACAGGAGCGTTCATCTTGCTACACCTCCCGTTCTAAAATAGTATGCAGTATTCTCAGTGCGCCTGCGCATGGAAATGACGGTGGCCATTTTGGTTAAGATAACAAGGACCAAAGCCCATAATGCCCATAGATAGCCTAATGGCATACAAGTTTGGTGGCCATTTTTGTTGGGATATTGAAGACCGACGTTTGTCAGCATGACATCCAACAAAACAAAACAAAAATAAAAATATCAATAAAAACATTGCCCGATGGGAGCATCGTTGTTGGGATCACGATTGGTGTTAATACGTAAAGCAATGCTGCTTTATTGTTGCTGATCGGAAACTACCCTGTATACTGGTTCTGATCTGTGTCATCACTGGGCATTCAGATTGGGGTCACCGCATACTACCATTCAAAACACATTATTCTGCCGTCATTCCTGCAAAGCTAACTTTAAAGTAACATAATTGCTGTTTATTCACTTGCAATTAGTAGACACACACTCATATTCTCAATATACAAAAAAAAGGTTTAAAAAATGAATAAAAAATGAAACAGAATAGCAATGGTGATAATACTGGGATATCTAAATCCACTCTGGAGAGGAGGGAAGTGGGTAAAAGTTAGACAGATATCCAAATTCTCTCTGAAGGAGAGGGAGGTGGATAAATCTCAAACACATTGAGGAACTGTTTAACCACTTAAGCCCCGGACCAATTGTCAAGGACCAAGGACCAGAGGTCTTTTTACAATTTCGCACTGCACTGCTTTAATTGGCAATTGCGCGGTCATGCAATGCTGTACCCAAACAAAATTTGTCCTTTTCTTCCCACAAATAGAGCTTTCTTTTGATGGTATTTGATTGCCTCTGCAATTTTTATTTTTTACGATATAAAAGGAAAAAGACGAAAAAAAAAAAAAAAAAAAAAAAAAAAAAGAAGATTATTCGATTTTTCTTATAACAAAAAGAAGAAAAACTAAATTTTAGTCATACATTTAGGCCAAAATTCATTCAGCCACATGTCTTTAGTAAAAAAAATGTCAATAAGCGTATATTTATTGGTTTGCGCAAAAGTTATAGCGTCTATAAACTAGAGTACATTTTCTGGAATATACACAGCTTTTCATTTATGACTGCCTATCTCATTTCTTGAGGTGCTAAAATGGCAGGGCAATACAAACCGCCCCCCAAATGACCCCATTTTGGAAAGTAGACACCCTAAGGAAATTGCTGAAGGGCATGTTGAGCCCATTGAATATTTTTTTTTTGTCCCAAGTGATTGAATAATGATACTGATAAAAATGATAATGATAAAAAAAAAAATAGTTTACAAAAAGTTGTCACTAAATGATATATTGCTCACACATGCCATAGTTATATGTGGAATTGTACCCCAAAATATATTCTGCCGCTTCTCCTGAGTACGGGGATACCACATATGTGGGACTTTTTGGGAGCCTAGCCGTGTACGGGACCCCGAAAACCAATCGCTGCCTTCAGGATTTCTAAGGGTGCAAATTTTTGATTTCACTCCTCACTACCCATCAGTTTCAAAGGCCATAAAATGCCAAAATAGCACATAACCCCTCCAAATTACCCCATTTTGGAAAGTAGACACCCCAAGCTATTTACTGAGAGGCATGTTGAGTCCATGAAATATTTTATATTTTGCCACAAGTTGCGGGAATATTAAAAACTTTTTTTTTTTGCACAAAGTTGTCACTAAATGATATATTGCTCACACATGCTATGGGCATAAGTGAAATTACACCCCAAAATAAATTCTGCTGCTTCTTCCGAGTACGGGGATACCACATGTGGGGGACTTTTTGGGAGACTAGCCATGTACGGGACCCCGAAAACCAAGCACCGCCTTCAGGATTTAAATATAAAAAGCTACCAAAAAAAAAAACCTGTTAGCAATCGCAGGGATCAGGCCTGACTCTGAACGCTGCAGTTATGCGTTTAGTGTTTTGTAAGTGACAGTGATCGGTCGATACTGCACTTGGGTGGGCTGGGCAGAGGGGCAAAATGCAGGTGCTAGCAGGTATCTGGGCTGATCCTGCTAACAATGCGTTTTTTTGGAACCCTGAACTGCTGGGGACGCTAGTATAGACCTGATCAGATCAGATATTGATCTGTTCAGATACTATACCACTACGGGAGGTGTATGCTTTGTGCGTGGGTGTTAGCGGTACTGGCACTAACCTAGCACTGCCTGGGGCGACGCAGACCCTGACCCTAAAACCTAATTGATATCACCCGCCGGGTGCTCAGGGGGTTAAACCTTTATTGGGTAATAAATGGTGGGTGCCCTGATGCTATAAAAAGCAAAACTAACCAGAGTCCCCCGTAACACTTATACGGTAATCACTGGAGAAAGGGTTAACTAGGAGCAATCAGGGGGTTAAAATCTTTATTAGGTAGTATATGGGGGTAAAAGAAAAAACAAGGAAAAAATCGCGCTACCACCTACAATTTAAAAGAGAAAACGAAAAAAACGTTTCTTTGTGCACACATCAAATACTGCTGCAGTTCTGCTATATACCCAAAAAATATATATGCTCACACAAATAACCCAAAAAGAACCGCGCTGTCCTAAGTGTGAACTTCGGTCGTGTGTTTCCCCAATAGTGAAATCAAATTGCAAAATATTGTTACGATATCACAAATTATGAGAAAAAGTATATCAGTGAATACTACTAAGAAAAAGTGAAGACAGACACCTATAGCCAGAAAAAAAAAAAAAAAAAATTTATATATATATATATATATATATATATATATATATATATATATATATATATATATATATATATATATATATATATATATATATATATATATATATATATATATATATATATTTTAACGTCTGTAGCCACAATTCAATAGGTACAGATATATGCCATATAAACTTAGCTACACAGACGATACTAAACAGAGTCTTAACTCAAGTGAATAAAACGCATGATATATTACTATATTCAAACTTGCAAAGGAAAAAAACAATATAATCACATAAAAATGAAAAAAATTGAATGAAAGTGTCCAATCATTTAAAATCAGTCCATAAAGATAATAGAAGCACCACGTGTCAGATATGATATTAATATTTTTCAGGATCTTGTTCAAAAATCCCAGCAACTCTGCACCTGTAAAAGTGCACCACCACCAGAAGTGAGGATTGGCTCCTTACCAGATGCTCTTAGGTTGTGTGCTCTAAAGGTCAAACCAGGCCGTATACACTCATCAAGCGTCCATAGGCTCCACCCATAGGTTAGATCGTTTAAGCAGTCAGGTTCCAATATTTGGCAATAACCGGTCAACCATAGAGAGGAGGAAAAAACGCTCCAAATAGTGTAAAAACGTTTTATTAAAAGTAGTAAAAAACAGAAAATGCACTTACAAAAGTCAAGCACAATAGGGCATGTCACAGTAGGTAGCGCCGGCCGGACGCAAATCATCTACTTCAGTACCCTTTCGCCAGCTGGTTCGTTCGGAGGCAATAGACAGCGTGTCACATCGCCCAACGCGTTTCGTGAAATGTCACGTCTTCTCTTCTACGTAAGAGATAGAGAGGATTATCAGTCAGGCCTGGTTTTCCTTTGGCAGAAAAAGCTAGCCTCTGAGAGGGAAGGTGAACGTATGGATACGTTCCCTCATAATAGCTCTAGTGGAACTATGGGAAACCCCCCAGGGACTATATCAGGAAACCACATTGTGCATTATCCTGTAGGAGAGGGACAGACCCAAACAAGGGGAAGTTATAATCAGGGCAACCCTGGTCGTTTTCCGCAATGGCCATTAAGGGGAACCCCGATGAAGGGACCTAGGAAAGGCCCCAAGAACAATAAGAAGGATTTCCCTCGTAACAACAACCAGAGAGTGCCATACGATCAGAGATCAGGGGAGCATGGACCATGGGGTTCTATTCAAGGCTTCGACCAGGAGAGATCTATATATCATAGCAGAGACAAGGTATCTCAGGCCTATGATATACCAACTCAAAGTCGTTTTCTCCCTCTATCTGATTCTGCGGCATCGAATGGATGGAGACATAATGGTAACAATTACCAACAAGAATACAACCCGAATGGACAGTACCAGATAGGATATGGTCCCGGACAGGGTTTTTCACAATATAACTACAATAATAGGGCTAACCAGGATGGGATTTTCCGATAGACAACAGAGGCCTGAAAAGGCCCGTAGAACAAAGAGAGGGGTCCGAGGGGGGAGGCGACTACAGTCAGCAAAAACGAAAAAGACCCTAGGTAAAGGGATTTTCAATCTCAGCAAACAAGTACTTACCGATTCGGAACAACGAATTTTGGACAAGGGACTCAAATTTGCTCCGCCTAAGGGCCTGAGCAAGTTTGGGACCTATATGGACGTCCACAAGTACGTGCGGAGACTGAGTATTAAGAGATACTTGTTGGGAAATCCCATTATAGACAATCAGGAAATTAGATCAGAATTTAAATATTCTGGTCTTGCTAATGCGTCACTTTTCAATCCCCCAGGACCTCTAGCCCCTAACATTAAAGTGTTTAGGGACGTGGTATTACGCGATTTAGAGAGAATTGATTTAAAAAAAGTGAGGATGCACGGAGATTTGCAGAAAGGTTTGGATACCTTGTGCAGTAATAAATCTCTTGTGATTAGGCCAGCAGATAAGGGAGGAGGAATCGTGGTTTTGGATAAATGCGACTATCTAAAAGAAATGCACAGGATTGTGGATGATGGTGAGACTTATACAGTGATCAACAGAGACCCTGTCATAAAATATAAGAAGGAGTTGGAGAAGATTGTTGACAGGGGATTTCGGAAGGGAATCCTCAGCGACAGAGAGAGGTTATTTTTAGTACCGGTTGCCCCGCGCACACCGGTCATTTATTATCTCCCAAAGATACACAAAAATGCTGTTTGCCCCCCCGGGACGCCCGATAGTCAGTGGGATTGACTCGGTGACGTCCCGGGTGGGCAAATACATCGATTTTTTTCTGCAACCATTGGTGCAGAAAATCCCTTCTTATGTAAAAGACACTAAGCAGATTATTAATATGCTGAGTAAGATCAAACCGAGAGAAGGTCTTTGGCTCGTGACCGCTGATGTCATGTCGCTGTACACCATCATCCCCCATGAACTGGGGTTTGAGGCGGTTAGATTATTTTTAGAACGAGGATCAGGTCTAGTTCAGACCCAAATAGATTTTATTTTGGAATGGTTAGAATTTGCCGCAGGGCACAATTACTTCTGGTTCGATAACCAGTTCTTCCGCCAGGATAAGGGTGTGGCCATGGGGGCGAAATATGCCCCCAGTTTGGCCAACCTGTTCATGGCCAAATGGGAGGAGGACGTGGTCGATACTCCAAGACGCCCTGAGGTTGCGTTGTGGGTACGCTATATCGACGACGTCCTCCTCCTATGGGATGGGGAGGAGCTGGATCTACGTAATTACATGGAATTGTTGAACCAGAATAACAGAGGCATCAGACTGAACTATGAATCCAGTAGAGAAGAGGTTAACTTTTTGGATTTAAATGTCAGAGTGGCGGGTGACATGTTTGTCACATCAACGCATTTTAAACCAACGGATAGAAACTCTTATATCCCTATGGGAAGCTGTCATCATGCTTCATGGCTAAAATCGGTCCCTCTAGGACAGTATATGCGCCTTAGGAGGAATTGTACTGATGTTACCACATTTGACGAACAAGCTGAGATATTATCCCAAAGATTTAGGGAGAAAGGGTATGCGACAGAGGCTCTGACTGAGGCCTTGAATACAGTACGCAACAGAGATAGGTTATCACTACTGGCAGAAGGAACTGTTGAGAAAGATAAGAACCAGGCGTTACTACCTTTTGTGACTACATATTCGACGCAACATCGGCAAATTAAGCAATTAATTCACAAACACTGGCATATTTTGACCAACGATCAGGTTTTGGGTCAGATTTTACCCGAAAACCCTAGAGTTATTTTCAGGGGGGTACCAACACTGGGTAGCAAGGTTGCCCCTAGTGTACAAAGCCCCCCAAAAATAAATAGGTGTTTTTTTCAAAACTTAACAGGGTTTTACAGATGTAAAAACTGTCAGGTATGTACACTAAATGCGAACAGAAATTCCAAAATCTGTGAATTCTCTTCCACGAGCACACTCAAATCATATACGGTGGAGCCCTTTATAACTGCGGTTGTATATCTCATCCAGTGCCCGTGCGGACTCTAATACGTGGGGAGGACCAAGAGGGCCCTAAAAGTTAGGCTAAACGAACACATCGGCAATATTAAACGGGGCTTCGACAAGCACCCTGTTTCCAGACATTATGATGAGGTACACGATAGAAATCCCTCCAACACCCTTTACATGGGAATAGATAAGCATAGACCCCATTGGAGGGGAGGGTCATTAGTAAGGGATATCTCCCGTCTAGAGATGTCATGGATTCATAGATTAAAAACATATGCCCCTTTTGGGATGAATGTCGATATTGATGTAAATGCGTTTATAAATAACGCTTAATGTAAGAGGGGGTCTTTTGGTCTACATTCTCCCTCGTAGGACCTGGTGGGATTTTTTCTCTGTTATGTGCCATCTAGAGTATTATATGTTTTTTCCACATAACATTTGTGGACAATTAGTGCTTCAGTGTATGATCTTACTGGATGTTGTTTTTTATTTTTATTTTTATATTTTTATTTTTTATTTTCATGTTTTTCAAATTTTAATTTTGTTGGGGGACAATTTGTATTATTTTATATTACATTCTCTTATATACATGTGAATGATGTCACTGTAAAGAAAAAATATCTATAGCAATGTGATTGTTGTTGGCTTTCCATGTAATTGATGGTTTTCCATGTAATTATCTTCACAAAACTATACTAGGTAGATGTCTAGATGTCTAATGCGACACATTCAATGTATAATTGTTTTTTATTATTCTGTTTATGCTTGTTTTGAATAATATGGTGGTCCTTGGGTGCAAGCCTCCCCCTTAGTGGTAATATATGCAGTTTTTTTCTATTCCCCCTTTGCGGCGATTGAATATCATTTTTCCTTTCCCTTTTTTTTGATTAGAACAATGGCAGCGATATGGTGGCGGTTAATTGTCCGCTTTAAGTATGAAGAGTGAACTCTCTTCTTCTTCGCTCCGTTTCCCTCTTATGCACTTTCAGTGCGGAGGGAGGATCGAAAGTGAGGCTTGGCCCTCGCCTTGCCTGTATTTACTTCCGGGTACGTGTTCACGTCGGAAGACCAGCAGGGATTGGTGCGTTGGTCTGACGTGACCACGTTGTTAGTAAGGGCGGATATGCCGCTCGGGACATCATTTCCGCATCTATGCGGAGATAGGAGTCCTGATGCGACATTGACATCGAGGCTTGGTCCCTGCAGGTGTCTAGCGGGGAACCAATAGTGAGAGGCCAAACATTCGTGACGTCGTTTGGGGCGTCATTTCCGGATTCGTGCGGAGATGGGATCTCCGATGTAGTACTGATACTGAGGCTTGGTTCCCGCTGGTGTCCAGCGGGGAACCAATGGCGATAGGCTAAGCGAGTTCTCTGGTGGGATAATGATTGGCTGATGTGCTGTGACGTTTTTTGCGCCACTTCCGCCTTTGAATCGCCCGCGCTGTTCGAGCTGCCCATGGGTGGAGGAGGCTTGGATCATAGGACATCATATAAAAAGGGGGCAACATGGCGTGTCACCCGAGCCCCGAGAAGACGTGACATTTCACGAAACGCGTCGGGCGATGTGACACGCTGTCTATTGCCTCCGAACGAACCAGCTGGCGAAAGGGTACTGAAGTAGATTTGCGTTCGGCCGGCGCTACCTACTGTGACATGCCCTATTGTGCTTGACTTTTGTAAGTGCATTTTCTGTTTTTTACTACTTTTAATAAAAAGTTTTTACACTATTTGGAGCGTTTTTTCCTCCTCTCTATGGTTGACCGGTTATTGCCAAATATTGGAACCTGACTGCTTAAACGATCTAACCTATGGGTGGAGCCTATGGACGCTTGATGAGTGTATACGGCCTGGTTTGACCTTTAGAGCACACAACCTAAGAGCATCTGGTAAGGAGCCAATCCTCACTTCTGGTGGTGGTGCACTTTTACAGGTGCAGAGTTGCTGGGATTTTTGAACAAGATCCTGAAAAATATTAATAGTATATGGGGGTTCCTGACGCTATATAAAAACCTGACGGGGAACCTAAATAACTAACTGGCTAACCAGCGTCACCAGTGACACTTATACGGTGATCGCTGGTGAAAGGGTTAACTCTAGGGGCAATCAGGGGGTTAAAATCTTTATTAGGTAGTATATGGGGGTACCTAACGCTATAAAAACCTGGCGGTGAACATAAAAACTAACTAGCTACCTAGCGGCACCAGTGACACTAATGCAGCGATCAGAAAAACGATTGTTTAGTGACACTGGCAAAAGGGGGTGAAAGGATTAACTCTAGGGGCAATCAGGGGGTTAAACCTTTATTAGGGGGGGTAGGGGGCTACCCTGGAACGAACACTAATCATTGCAATCACACTGACTGGGGGGGGGGGGGGGGTGATTTATGTGCCTATGTGTACCTACGTGTCAGTGTAGTGTTGGTGCACTTACCATCTCTGCTCTCCTCGCAGTCCGGTCAAAAAGACCACTCAAGGAGAGTGACATCACTTCCTCCCTGCCTGTGTTTACACTACACAGGCGGGGGAAGCTTCTCATTCGCCAGGAGCAATCGAGAGGGGATGGCCAGAAACCAACGGCCATCCCCTCATCCCGGATCGTTTTATCATTATGTCTAATTTTTACCCACTTCCCTCTTCTCCGGAGTGGATTTAGATATCCCAGTATTGTCACCATTACTATTATGTTTAATTTTTAATTCATTAAAAAAAATTTTTTTTGTAGAATATAAGAGTGTGTCTACTAACTGAAAGTGAACAGCAATTATGTTACTTTATGGTTAGCTTTGCAGGAATGCCAGCAGAATAATGTGCTTTGAATGGTAGTATGCGGTAACCCCAATCTGAATACACCGTGGTGACACGGATCAGAACCAGGGGGGGGGGGGGGGGGGGGGGGAGTGAGGCTATTTGGTGTAGGGCTGAAACGATTAATCGATATTATCGATAATAATCGATAATGAAAATCGTTGTCAACGATTTTCATTATCGATTAGTTGGTCTGCACCATGTGATCCGCCGAGCGGGCCGCGGCCTTAGGAAAGACCGCGGCTTCGGCCTAGCTTCGGAGCTGGCGGCCATCTTGGTACACCCGGCGGCGGCGAGCTGCGCGCTGACGTCACCCCCAGCGCGGCGTATGGCAGTATGCCCTCCACACAATTACATTTTAATTTGCATCCTCTTCTTAAGGGTACACCGTTAAGAGAATATTTTCAATAGGCTAAACCTGAGGGAAGTGGTTTAGACTTGAAATGTCTCCCAGCTGGAAAAAAGCCTTCCTGCAGCTGTACAGTAAGTAAAGGAAAATGAAAGAGAAACAGCTGCAAAAGGTCCCTTTAATATCAGATTAACTGCTGGTAACTAATCTAATAGAGACTTGTTCATGGAAATGTGAATGAAACTAAGGCCTAGCAGCCAATTCCATTCCATTACTTGGGGTCTGAATAACAACAATATTGGCAGATGGATCTGCAGATTAGGCTTACTGATAGAAAAGCAAATAGTCTTGCGCTTGGCAACAGAAGCTTACAGTTTAAGTGGGTTCTCCCTGCTGTCTGTCAGTGTTATGGTACATGAGTTCCTCACATTGCTGGGGTCTGTGTATGGGGGGGAGGGGGATTACTCTAACATTAACCCTTTCCATACAGCCTGCCTTGTCAAGTAGCAGATTGAATAAAGTTCAGCCCTCAGAGACTTTACATCTTCCCTCCAACTTTCCTAAAAAGTCCTGACTTCTTCTGTCCCCGCACATCCCCCGTCCTCTTCTTCTTCTGTCCCCGCACAGCCCCCGTCCTCTTCTTCTTCTGTCCCCGCACATCCCCCGTCCTCTTCTTCTTCTGTCCCCGCACATCCCCCGTCCTCTTCTTCTTCTGTCCCCGCACATCCCCCGTCCTCTTCTTCTTCTGTCCCCGCACATCCCCCGTCCTCTTCTTCTTCTGTCCCCGCACATCCCCCGTCCTCTTCTTCTTCTGTCCCCGCACATCCCCGTCCTCTTCTTCTTCTGTCCCCGCACATCCCCCATCCTCTTCCTCTGTCCCCGCACATCCCCTGTCCTCGCACATCCCCGCTTTCCAGCGCTGCTGTGATTGGAGGTTGGGCTCTGCACATGCGTGCATCCATCTCCCGGCTTCGGGGTGCCCTTCGCTCCCTTTGGAGGAGTCGACCGAGTCACGTGTGGCGGGTCCGGACTGAGACTCCGCCCCACACCACTCCAGCACACCGAGGAGGAGCCGCTGTCACCATGAAGGGGTGAGAAAACCCGACACACCGGAGGGGGGGAGGGGAGCACTGAGAGGAGGTGGGGCAGTGACACCATGTGAGAGGGGAGGAATGTGTCACCTATACTGGGGGGGACGGACGTGTGTGTGTGTGTGTGTATGTGTGTATGTGTGTGTATATATATATATATATATATATATATATATATATATATATATATATATATATATATATATATATATATATATATATATATATATATATATATATATTTCTCTCCCCCCCCCCTTTTTTTATCCGATTAATCGAAAAAATAATCGGCCGATTAATAGATTATGAAAATAATCGTTAGTTGCAGCCCTAATTTGGTGAGTGCATTCATAATAGGAGCACGGATAAGGATCACCAACACCAGCTGTCACCCAAATAAGGAGCTTCTTGAGATATCTTTCAGCAAGCACTGGACACTTTTTGAGCACAAGTCACTTTGTTTTTAGATTTTACTTTGTTTTATATTGGGTTAGTGCCACACGGAATTGCCACACGGAATTTGTTATTTATGCTAATCACTACATCACAAGTGATCAGCCGCAAACCTCAATGTGAAAGCACCTATTTTTTGAACCAGCACATATTCAGTTCACTTTACCTATATTTTGTTTTTAATTTTGAAAGAGCCACATATTTACAGAGTGGTTATTGTTCATAGCACTATCGAGATATTTACATTTTCACAGTGTACCCCAGATTGGCTGAGGGTACAACATTAACACTAGTTGATATTAAGGTTGGTTTACACTTCCATTTTTGATATCTTCCCCACCAAACCGTGGGGTTTTAACATTGGGGCACCGCTTTTGTGCAGAGGGTATAGCACAATTCGTATATCATAGGTGCTGCATTCTCTTCACCTTAACTTACTCCATCAAGTGAAATCAATCACCCTTCCAAATACTTCTGCCCTGATTTGTTGCATTCAGCCGAGGGTATAACACATTTGAATACCAGCATAAAATTATAAGGTATTACACCTTGTGGGGGGTGTATATACTGATTATCGGCACATTTAGCCAGCATATATATTCAATTTTAGTCAACTTTTCTTCTATTTTACTATCTTTTACACCCTGCAGAGGGTGCAACACAGAAGCATCACTATAACAGGCCTAAACTTACCTTTCAACCAGAACAGCGCCACACCTACATTCTCTCTCAATTCATTCAAGTATACTTCACTCAGGTGAAAGTGTATTTGTAGGGGCAGAAGTTCACGTTCAAGCCTATCTGTACTTCCTTTCTGTGCGTGGATTTACCCTAAACCCTGGTTATGTGCATATGCTTCATATTCCAGTATAGTCTATGCACAAACAGTATAAACACCATTTTTAATATTTTATTAAAAAGTTACATTTGGGATATTAAATGTACTAACCTGCTTTAAGAGAGCCAGGACAAACATAGGAAAAAGACGCAATGAGTGTGGTGCCAAGAGGCCAGGCTGCTGTACAGTAAGTACTGAATTGCGATATGCAGCAAGAGAGTCAATTGCTGCATTAACTAAAGCATCTCGTGCATCACTCAAACTTGAAGCCACAGACCGGTCTACAGCTAGAAAATGAAATACATTATGCATTAATAAAACTATTTTATCCTAAACATGCATGCTAAAAATACAAAATTTAATTGTTTTTTTCAGTTTAGACTGGCAATTATGGTTATAATCTGCTTATTATGTCAAAAGGTGGTATATTATACATACAATAAAACAAGAAGAACAAGCAAATGAAATGGAGAATCAGCCTAATGTTGGGTAAGATCAGAAAGAAATGGTCACTGGCAACTTCACATGAAGGAGGAAACCAAACCTGAACCAGAACCCACCAAAACTGGAACACCACAGTTAATTCCCAGGCAGTGAAGACCCACACAGTCCGACATGGTCAACAGAAAACTAGGGACACCCGTAAAAGAAAGGTCCAGAGATGAAACTTGGAACAAAAAAAAAAAAAAGAGACCCAGGTAAAAGAGATCAGTTGGTCTATATAGGATCACCCAAGGCCCTACATAATAGCCCTTAGCTTAAAGAAGGTGGAAACTTGATAACTAAAAGGTTAGACAGCCAATCCTACTATGCAAGAGAATTCTTAGCACCAGTACAACACAAACCCATCAGGGGAGTAAGGCAACTCCTTAGACAGACCGCTAGAGAACCGAATGGTTCAATTTTCCAAAGTCACCATGACAGAGTAGGGTGCATGGGAGGAACCGCAAAAAGGGTAGGCAGGGTTTTAGACCTTAGTTCAAAACTGCTGAGCAAGGGACAATCAGAAATGGCTGAAGCCAAAACATCTTCTCTGACACCCTGGGGTATTGCTGGGACCCTGCAGAAAGATCCTGTTGTGCCTGGTAACCTAGACCACAAACCATGGGTCCAATAATCTCCTAGCCCCTCCAGATCCAGTGAGGTATCAACTGTAAAGCAAGGGACAGGAAACTTAGAAACACTTATATCACTGATCTATTTAAGGGTAGAGCAAGGGACAGCATCTGGAGGACCTTCCCCAAAAGACTGCAGATTAGCCAAAGGAGGATGACCGATCCCCAGGTGGACAGGTCCCACAAAGTCTTCTGGACATACTCTATCCCTGACAGAGGGTACCAGCAGCAGTAAACTAGGGTGTTCTACCTGTTCTCAAAGAGACTCAAGCGCTCCAGTAATGATCTTTGCCTGCCTCAAAGGATCGGACATGCACCTAGGTGCACAAAACTCTCCTCTCAGGCTACCGGATAACAAGATCTTCGTTCCCAAGGCAATATCCATGAGGGATACAGTACAAGGCTGATACACTCAACATCTAGCATAGGGACCAGGCTACCTCCTTACAGTTCATATTACCATTGCACACGTTTCTGGAATGAGCTCTTAAAGGTACTGGGGTGCTGTAGCGACTGCCAGCTGGATACTGGAACCTGTACGATATGTAGATATTCGCCAGCACACCAAGGATCCTCAATTTCGTCCAAACTTTTTCATTAAAGATCACGTCACAAAATGATGTAGTGCAATGTTTTCGGAGACACACAGAACCCCTCACATGCCTAATAAAGGGGTCCTGCATGGCTCTGAAACATTGCACTACATCATTTTGTGATTTGATCTCTCTTTAATTAAAAACCATTTGGACGAAATTTATGATCCTTGCTGTGCTGGCAAATATCTACATACCGTATAGGCTACCTCGCTGTCGCTGGAAGGACTCCTATTCCATTGCAGATGCAAAGGTTGGCAGAAACCAAATGGTGTCCCACGCTGTCTGAACCAGGAAACTTGTCCAAAGCAGGATACCTTGATGTGGAGGGAACGGTCTGCTCTATGGAACCTCATAGCCTTGGGAATGGAGGTTCTCCAATGAGTGAAGGATTATGGGGCTAGAGGTGGCTAGATCACGTAGTCGGGAAGTGGGAATGGAAAAGAATCTAAGGTTTTGTGTTGCTTTATAAAGCAAGAGCAGCAGGATTGTGCTGCCTCCACTTCGAATGGTGGGAAAGGAGGGAGAGTAGGATGACCGTCCACCCAGGGAATGATTTCAGCACTCCGACCCTCAGCATTAAATCTTTTCCAGTGACAATTAGTGGTAGCAGGAAATGTAAAAGTCACCCAGTGGTGCAATAGTGAGGTAGCTCCCAAAGCTTCAACCCAAGTGGCCTTACAAAGAGTCTTCAAAGACAGAGTGTCAAGCACTGAGGCAATGCCACAGCTCTGGACCTCAAAAGCACTCTGTGGCTAACTATTGCCAGCACATGAAGGTCTGGAAAGTGCCTGAATGCAGCCCAATGTGCCAAAAGGTCAGTCAAAGCCAGCCCCACATGTCCAGCCCCGCTAGTCCAGGTACATAACTTCAAAGTCAGGCTTAGGAAAAGCCAAACAAGTCAGCTACTATGTAGAGACCAGCTCAAGCAGCAGTGTAGTGAGGAATCTTGATTGAAGTTGATGAAATAAAACTTTAAGGAAATAAAACTGAAGAAAAATATAAAAATAAAAGTCTAGCAAAACACGGTTAGACATTTTTGTACAGAGCCAAAAAGGACATCCATCCTCCTTGGACACTGAAAAAGAGGAGAAATTATACTGGAGTTGGCTCACATTTTTCCATCATTGTCCAAACCTCCTGTAGTTGGCAGTATAATCTGAACGTATCCAAATTCCTGATTGCCTCAATGGACAAGATGTAACATTTTAAAGAGGATATCTGCTATTGCACACTTACCCATATTTGCCAACAGTCCAATCACAGCCTGTACATCAGCACCAGCATAGACATCAGATAGTGCTGAAACAACAGGAAGGCACATTGTGTGCACGCGGATCCTCCGTTCTCCTAAAACATAAATCATTACCAGTCAGAAAAACGAAAAGGAGTCACAACTGGGCTGCACGATAATCAAAGTACGTAACAGAAGATACATATTTTTATCTTGATATAACTGAAGCTATTTTCATTTGTGATTCCACAAACAGGTGCTTGTCTTTTTTTTTTAAACAAAAAATACAACTGCTTGGAAACCGTGCTGAGTGTCAGTCTAAGGCCCCTTTCAGATGGGCAGACTCCGGCTGCGGATCATGCAAAGCTGACACAGCCCGCTTTCCCCTATGGGCAGTCGGATGGAAAACTAACACCTGACTGCTTACACCCGACTGTTATCGGGTCTGTTTTTAGCAGATAGGATTCGGATTGAATGCTGGCGGACATGTACGTTGGCATCCGCAGCGCCATCATGGATGATCTGATGGAGTCCACCTAAAAAAAACTGACAGGCGGACCAAATCAGTCAGTAGGCATGAAAGTGGCCCGATACAGACTTTGTCTCACCTTCTTTTGAAGGGACCCCTGATTTACATATCCATACATACTCCAGTATCCAATATGAAAAATGAAAATATAAGATCCCGCACTTCCAGACCAAGTCAAGTGCAATTTTATTTAAAGCTTCTTTCCAAACTCAAAAAGCAAACATTTGTATATCTTGCAGCCTACCAGTTCTGTGGCTGCATTAAGTTTCCTTATTTTAGGCCTTTTTTAACCTTTATTTTTATCTGCTGATCCTGCCAGTAACACTTCATATCCTTGGATGACAACTCCCACTTTCTGAAACAGTATCACTAGAGGAGGAGCGTTGGCACCCTAGGCTGCTTTCCCGATTTGAACTACAAACACCTACCCCTCTTTATTACATAGGTGTACTTTACAAGAGATAGACTAATAAGATTATTTTGTTCAGGTTAGAGATGTAGGTACAAGGACACAAGAGATATGACCAGATCGACAGGTATTTTTCTTTTCTTCCAGAGATATATATACCAACACCTTCATACACACATACGCTCCCACAATTGCAAAAAAAAAAGTTGGTACAGCAGGTAAAATCTTCATAAAAACAATGCAATGGTTTTCAAATCTCGGACTCCTATTTTATGCATAATATAAAATTTTAAACTAAGAAAATGTTTTGAAAAAAAAAAAAGGTAATTTTGAAACTGATGCAGCAACAAAAAAAATAGTTGGGACAGGGCCATGTTTACCACGGAATAGCATCCCTCTTAACACTACTCTGTAAATGTTTAGGAACTGAAGAGAACAGCTCCTCGAGTTTTGAGATTGTTGTTCCATTCTTTCCAGGATTCTACATGCTCAGCAGTCCTGGGTGTTTTTTGTTGTATTTTTTGTTTCAAGAAGTGCATAATATTTGCGGAAAAGTCTGGACTGCAGACAGGCCAGATAAGCACCTGGACTCTACTACGAAGCCATGCTTTTGTCAGAGATAGAGTCTGCAGTTTAGCATTGTCATGCTGAAATACTATATGCAAGGCCTTCTCTGAAAATTACCTCTTCTGAATGGGAGCATATGCTGCCCTACAACCTGGATATATACATGTTTTGGCATTAATGGTGCCTTTCCAGATGGGCAAGCTCACTTCATACACACCAAGTCATCCTCATAAACAGAGATGCAGGCTTTTAAACGGAGCACTGATAACAAGCCAAAGGGTCCCTCTTCGCTTTAGTCCAGAGGATGTGGTGCCCATGGTTGCCAAAAAGAATGTCACATTTTGGCCACAGAACAATTTTACACTTTTCAACAGACCATTTTAAATAGACAGATATACGGATTTATGAGATATGCAAATCAAAGCATTTTGTTTTTATGTATGGTTTACAGAGTATACCAAAGTTTTTGGAAGTTGGTGTTTTTCTTTATCTTCGCTTAAGATACAGCAGATTTCATTTACAAAACTGACAGGTACAAGGTTACCAATGCCAACAGTCAGAGTGAAGCATTCTCCATATGTTTATATTGAATACTGACTATGCAGCAGACATGAGTTTCCATAATCGTGTACTTTTGTGCATAACTCAACATACAGTACCAACTACTGCCAAGAATACTCTAATTTTGCATTGCTTATGATTATTACAAGTCTTGTGTGTTTTTGATTAATATGTGACATTTCACAACTTGTAAGCACAAAAACTAGCTGTATTTTGGTTTTCCCATGCCAGAACTTTGCCAAATGCCTGTTTGCATTTTGTCATTCATCCCAATACAGCCCTTAAAGAGGGATTTCACTGGAAAAAAAATTATTATAAGCCAGCAGCTATAAATACTACAGCTGCTGACATTTAATAAAATGGACACTCACCTGTCCCAGGATTGATCACTCGGCTCTCGCCGCCATTCTAGGTGAGGGAATCAGGAAGTGAAGCATTGCAGCTTCACTTCCCGATTCCCTACTGCGCATGCGCGAGCCACGCAGTGCAATAGGAATGGCCCGGGACAGGAAGAAGCATAGACTCCCGTGGGAGTCTATGTCCGGAAGTGGGTGCAAATACCTGTCTTAGACAGGTATCTGCACCCCCCTCCCCCCTGAAAGGTGCAAACTGACACCGGGGGGAGGGTTCCGATGAGCGGAAGTTCCACTTTAGGGTAGAGCCCCGCTTTAAGGCCTATCTGAGGAATTTGTGCTAGCCATCCCCTTCTGACTCCCATGTGTACAGGGCCTAAAAGCTCTTGTCCAACAAAGTTAAAAACATTTAAACGTACAGGAATGTTTGTTAAAATGACTTCTAATTAAACTGTGTATGTAAATATGTTAACAATGATAATAATACTGATGATTAAGTTAAACCTTTGCTTGAAGTATACAGAAGAGCAGACTGAAATGAGACTAAAGGTGTATCTGTCAAATTCTCCTCCACAGACATCTGAACAGCATAGCCAGCATCAGGATTAACATTGGGTAATGACAGGAGATCTGTAGAACGTACAAAAAAGTTTCCATGGAAAGTATGGATGGAGAGGCCTGGAATAATAATAAAAAAAAAATTATGCTTGTAAATACAGACTTTGTCTAAAGAAGTTGTTATACAATGTACAAACCTTTGTAACTACATGTGAAAAATTAGGAATAAGGAGTCACTGATAAAATGTAGTCAATATTGCTAGATGGGATCGTTTTAAATAAACACATGCCTAATTAAAGGGTACTAGATGCAAATCAGTATAGCTTCCTGTAAATCTAGGGAATGCTGGGATTCCGGAAACCGAGGGTTTCCTGCAGTATATCATTCCCTGCTTTAAAAAGTGGATAGCAAAGAATTGTAAAACCCATGAAGTATCATCTGTGAGGCCTCTAAGACATTAAGATTTGCATAGTGTGGGGGCAATCAGGAAATCCTGCAAGAAGTGGATTGCCTAGCAAGTTATACTGACTTGCACATAGTGGTATCAAGCATTAAGATATGTTTATTTCATCCTGTTACCATTAAGAAAAGTGATTTCTTACAAACCTTTTGTACACCTGATCCTCATGACCGCCTCAAAACCAATCTTCCGGGTCAGGTATCGCTTCAGTTCCTTCTGTAGCTTTTCAACTTGCACAGGATTGTGCTGATGATGGTAAGAACGATAATGGTAAATGCTACCAGCTGAATACCTAGAAATGCAACCTGAAACAGTGAAATACAAGCTGTCAGCGTAAAACTAGATACAAAGCACTTGTTTAACAAGGAGTCTGAAAGCAAGCTCTGAGACCTACCCAGAGAGGCCAAATCAGCGTATCGTCCACTCAGAAGGAACAGGTCCACAGCTATCTGTTGCCCTGAACAATCTAAGGCCAACTTTTTGTAGAAGTCAGTAGCCGGTGTCAAATTGTGGATATCCTGTTATGAGAACATTTTAGAAATTTAAATTCCAATATAAAATTATATATATATATATATATATATATATATATATATATATATATATATATATATATATATATATATATATATATATATATATCATACATATAAAAAATCAACACACCCCTGTTAAAATGTCAAGTTTTTGTGATGGAAAACAATGAGACAAAAGGTAAATCATTTCAGAACTTTTCCACCTTTAATGTGACCTATAAACTGTACAACTCACTTGAAAAACTAAAATCTTTTAGAGTAAGTAAAAATAAAAAATGAAAATAATCTGGTTGCATAAGTGTGCACAGCCTCTTATAACTGGGGCTGTAGCTGTGTTCTGAATTAAGCAATCACATTTAAACTATTAAATAGGAGTCAGTACACACCTGCCATCATTTAAAGTGTAAGTTAACCCCCCTATCGTTTTCAGCCAAGGAAGCTGCCATCTTGGCCTCTGTTTAATATAAAACTACCATGATGCTGCACATGTGATCAGTCATGACACCAGCCATTGGATGGTTTAACAGTTTGATTGAGAGCACAACCAATGGGAGCGTTACATTTTCGGCATGCCCCGGAAATGAAACGGTTTTATGGATGGGTTTACTTCCGCTTTAAAGTGCCTCCGATTAACCCCAAATAAAAGGTTTAGCTGTCCTAATAGGTCTTTCCCGAGATTTTCTTTGATTCCTACAACAAAAGCCATGGTCCGCGGATAGCTTCCAAAGCATCAGAGGGATCTCATTGTTAAAAGGTATCAGTCAGGAGAAAGGTACAAAAGAATTTAAGGCATTAGATATACCATGGAACACAGTGAAGACAGTCATCAAGTGGAGAAAATATGGCACATCAGTGACATTACCAAAAACTGGACGTCCCACCAAAATTAATGAAAAGATGAGAAGAAAAATGGTCAGGGAGGCTGCCAAGAGGGCTACAACAACATTAAAGGAGCTGCAGGAATATCTGGTAAGTACTGGCTGTGTGGTACATGTGACAACAATGTCTTCGGGCGGCACAGTGGTGTAGTGGCTAGCACTCTCACCTAGCAGTAAAATGGGTTGCTGGTTTGAATCCCAACCACGACACTACCTGCCTGGAGTTTGCATGTTCTCCCTGTGCCTGCGTGGGTTTCCTCTGGGTACTCCGGTTTCCCCCCACACTCCAAAGACATGCAGGTAGGTTAATTGGCTTCTATCCCAAATTGGTCCTAGTTTATGAATGGGGACCTTGGATTGTGGGCTCCTTGAGGGTAGGGACCGATGTGAGTGTGCAAGGTACTGGGATAGTGACAATTGCAGACACTCACTCAGGTTGAACTGGATGAACTGGTGTCTTTATTCAACCTTACTAACTATGTAACTATATGTCTAGTATTCTTCATATGTCTGGGCTATGGGGCAGAGTGACAAGACGGAAGCCTTTTCTTACAAAGAAAAACATCTAAGCCTGAATAAATTTAGCAAAAAGACATCTGAAGTCTCCCAAAAGCATGTGGAAAAATGTGTTCTGGTCTGATGAAACCAAGGTTGAACTTTTTGGCCATGATTCCAAAAGATGTTTGGTGCAAAAACAAAACAGGTCTGCATGGCCGTCATCCCAGAAGGAAGCCCCTTCTAAAGATGATGCACAGGAAAGCCTGCAAACAGTTTGCTGAAGACAAGCAGCCTAAGGACATGGATTACTGGAACCATGTCCTGTGGTCAAGAAAACCTTTTTTGGTTCAGATGGTGTCAAGCATGTTTGGCGGAAACCAGGTGAGGAGTACAAAAACAAGTGCGTCTTGCTTACAGTCAAGCATGGTGGTGGAAGTGTCATGGTCTGGCGCTGCATGAGTGCTGTCAGCACTGGGGAGCTAGAGTTTATTGAGTTTATTTATACATGCCAAAATGTACTGTGACATACTGAAGCAGAGCATAATCCCCTCGCTTAAGGGGGCAGTATTCGAACATAACGACCCCAAACACACCTCCAAGACGACCACTGCCTTGCTAAAGAAGCTGAGGATAAAAGGTGATGGCCTGGCCATGCATGTTTCCAGACCTAAACCATACTGAGCATCTGTGGGGCATCCTTAAATGGAAGGTGGTGGAGCACAAGGTCTCCAGCATCCACTAGCTCCATAATGTCATCATGGAGGCATGGAAGAGCATTGCAGTGTTAACCCGTGAAGCTCTGGTGAATTAATGCCCAAGAGGGTTAAGGCAGTGCTGGAAAATAATGGTGGCCACACAAACAGTGACTTTAGGCCCAATTTGGACATTTTCACTTAGCTGTGTAGGCACTTTTGTTGCAAGCAGTTTAGACATTATTGGCTGTGTGTTGACTTATTTTGAAGTGACAGCAAATATACACTGTTATACAAGCTGTGCACTCACTACTTTACATTGTAGCCAAGTGTCATTTCTTCAGTGTTGTCACATGAAAAGGTATAATAAAATATTTACAAAAATGTGAGGGGGTACCCACTTTCGTGAAATTATATTAATATATATATAAAATCTTCTAATGGTGCAGATTCACTTCTAATGCCAAAGCTAATTTGTTTAACAAGTTAAAAGCGGAGTTGCACCCACAATTAATTTGTTTTAGCATCCCCTCTGCTCGTTTACATACTATACATTAAAGCATGTCTAAACTTCCATCTGAGGACATTTTGTTTGTAATTTAATTACCTCATATTTCCAGTTCTTGAGCATTTCCAACTTGATTATGGACATTTGAAGCCCACTAGGACGCTCTTCTGGGATAAGGGTAGCCAGCATGCACCCCTCCCAATCTTGCACTTGCGCACTGTACACAATACAGTCCTTCAGTGCTGTCCACTGACTCCTGGGAAACTGACACGCATCTCCCATGAGCACAGACGCCATGAGAGATGATACACAGCTTTTCCTGTTTACACCGTGATCAGCTGTGATTGGACATGATCACATGGTAAAAAGCCTTAGTCAGAGGCTCTTTAGCCAGATCGGAGATGTGTGTCAGACATACTACAACAATGATCGGTGTGCTGCATGCCCCCGCTTGACGTCCAGTCAGGATAACAACCATTTTACGCACGTCGTATTGCTATATGGCGGGAAGTGGTTAACAGTTATAGCTAAATGCTGGTGAAGAATTAACATGGGTATAAACAAAAATAATTTTTGTTCAACCTGTGGGCTGAATGAAAATCTTACAGAGCCTCCCATCCATGCAATACAGTGTAGATGGAGGAATCTACTGCCGCATCTATTCTATTCTGATAGCCGCAGTCAGAAGACCCGAAAAGCGATGCATCTGATTAAATGCAGCCGCAGTTTGGCTTACAATTTCCCACGGACTCCTTCAATTTTTCCATCAAAGGTCGCTGGGCAAGAGGTGGCCAACAAGCACCACTCACTTAGTGAATCTTTATAATGTGTACCAAGCTTTAGTGACGAAGAACACAACGCAGCTCAGTTACATCAATAATGATCTCAGTTATCATTCTAGTGAGTCCCTGTAGCTACTGTATATCCACATGGCCACACTCAGCACTTTACAACATTCAAGGGACATCCTAAAGCAGAGCTCCACCCTAAAGTGGAATCATCGGAACCCCCCCCGCCCCCCCCTCCGGTGCCACAGTTGGCACCTTTCACGGTCGAGGGAGGTGCAGATACCTGTCCAAGACAGGTATTTGCACCCACTTCCGGGCATAGACTCCCACAGGAGTCTATACTTCTTCCTGTCCCGCCGTGCTGTCTGCTGGGACACAAATGGGACCCAGAGACAGTGCAGACCATTCCCATTGCGCTGTGCGACTCAGGAAGCCGCAACGCTTCACTTCCCGATTCCCTCACCGAGAATGTCGGCGGCAGCAGCCGAAAGCCGAGCGATCAATCGGCCTCGGCTGCCGACATCACTGGACCCTTGGACAGGCAAGTGTCCATTTATTAAAAGTCAGCAGCTGTAGTATTTATAACTGCTGGCTTTTAATAAAAAAAAAAAAAAAAAAAACGGGTGGACTCCCTCTTAAGTTCTAAACTGAGTAAACTTACAAAACACAGGTTATACTTACCTACTCTGTGCAGTGGTTTCACACGGAGCAGCCTCAATCCTTTTTTTTTTGTATTCCCTGACGATGATCCTGGCTCCTCCTCTTCAGTCAACCTGTGGGCACTGCTGCATGCACCCGAGCCCCGCTCTATGCGTCCATAAAGACACACAGACCCACAGCTCAGCTCTGCCCCAGCTCTCTGCTTAATGGCTCACTAGCTGAGATTGACCGTAGTAGAAGTCAATGGATACCACTGCAGTCTCAGCCAAAGGATGAGACACCCAGAAGCAGCTCACCTCTCGTGCACATCATTGGATTGCGAGAGATCTCAGGTGAATATAGGTGGGGCCTCCGCACACAGAAGGTTTAAAGCTTAAATGAAAGGCAACTAAATCTAGCACTAAATCAAAAAATAAATGCTGCAACTGGCAGTACCTTTGCAGTAGATTTTTGGTTGGGTTCCTCTCTAGGTTTTAGTGCTCCAGCTCCTATCGTTGGCAGTTGTGTTTGGAATACAGATATACGTCCACCAGTGGGTGATATCAGCTTATAGGCAGCTTGGAGTGCTGGTCCCAGTGCACTTTGCGTTTCGGAGGACTTTGTGAACATTTGTGGCAGGTTCTTCAGCAAATCTTGGACCAGCTAAACATAAAAATTATTAAGAAACACTGATAATGTTACTACAAAAGCATAGAGGACACAACTAATCAGCTACATGACCAAGAAACAATTGTGAAGCAGATCTATTCAGCCTGCCACGAACACTAAATTAACATTAAATATGAAGAGTAAAGAAAACCAAACCCGAATTGGGATTAAGCAATAATGAATTTGAACTTTAGGCAGATGTTAAAGACAGAGTTTAATGCAGCACTGTATTTACTAAACTGACCCTTGCGAGTCAGGAAAAAAAAAAAGTAAAAGCCAGTTCTCTTCAAAAGAAAGATTTTAAACTAATTTGTCAGGTAACTCGTGCTTCCTACTTTCCAGAACTGCAGCCTCCATCAGACTAACATTCTACACTTTCGGGAGTGTTGGATGCTTTTTTTATCTGCCATGTGAGGTGCTTCTATCCTCTGACTCCTATATCACTCCAGGACACAGCAGTGACATAGGTGTCAGACCATGGAACCGCAGCTCGAAGTCGATTCACAATTTTTCCCCACTTTATTAACAGGGGTGACAACACTGTCCGCTCTGAAGTAAAAACGTGAATAAGCATTGGTTGGCATCTGTGATCAGATCAACTAGTGCATCTAACACTACCCTCTCCCTAGATTGACAGTTATCTGTATTGCTCCTCCAGAGACACTCGAAGACCAGAAGTGTGCGATTGCCTGGAGCATCAGGTTAAAATAAAGAAAAAAAAAAAAAAAAGCTTAAAAAGAAACCAATATAGGATTGGTAGGCTGCAATATCTATCATATTTTTGGAGGGTTCAAGATCACTTTAACTTTGAGTCTACCATCAGAGGAGTTGGGGATGATTTACTAAAACTGGAGAGTGCTAAATCTGGTGCAGCTCTGTATGGTAGTCAATCAGCTTCTTAGTTCAGCTTGTTCAAGTAAGCTTTGACAAAAAATAAACTGGTTTCTATGCAGAGCTGCAACAGATTTTGCACTCTCCCGTTTTAGTAAATAAATTGAAATGTGTATGGTCTGGCGGTTGATAAGGCAACACACTGTATGTGGATATAAAAATAAAAAAAAGCTACAAAAACTGTAGTTGCTGACTTTTATTAAGCAGACAGACACTCATCTGCTCAGGGATCACCTGTGCAGTGGATCCAGCACGACTGTACTCAAAGCTGTTTTTTTCACCACTCTTCAGTCCCTGGCATTGGCAGCTTAACCGCATGCCGACCAGCCGCCGCAGTTGTACTGCGGCAGCATGGTGTGGCTGCGCAAATCGCTGTTATGTTACGCTGGTAACAAACGACCACTAGGGGGCACGTGCGTGCTCCCTGAGCTGATGCGAGTGCCCGGCAGTCTCGATCGCGAGGGGCACATGGAGAACCGGCAGCAACTGTGTGTAAACACACAGTTGCCGGTTCTCTGAGCAGGGAACGGTCAGATCGTCTGTCCATACAGAGTATTGCGTATTTCTGAACCCAGTTTTACAGCAACAATATACACCAGTTAGACATGTTGGATTTATTTGCACAGAAACGTCACTTTGAATTGCAGTTTTTGCATAGGATCGTGTTTATTTTATTTTTGTTTGAACATAACAATATGCATCATATATAAGCGGTTAGGAAGTTTACACAGTAGGATTTTTCGTGGATATACAAATATTTATTTTGTGCACTTTGTAAATTTTTGCACTAAATGCAGCCGTGACACACATCCCTCAAGTATTTAGAGCAGGGATATGCAATTAGCGGACCTCCAGCTGTTGCAAAACTACAAGTCCCATCATGCCTCTGGGAGTCATGCTTGTGGCTGTAAGAGTCTTGCTATGCCTGATGGGAATTGTAGTTCTGCAACAGCTGGAGGTCCGCTAATTGCATATCACTGATTTAGAGCTTGTAGGTCACCTCTTAAGAGCAGCGCCATACCCATCCCCTCCTTTTCACATTTCTCCTAGATTTACCTTGGGGTGAATTTATTGATAGAGGCTGCAGCTCCTTATTTTTCATTTTCACCATAAGCTCGGGGGTCTAATTTTTTTTCATTATTTGTGCACCTGTTTATATTCTTTATGATTTTATTGGACACTTTTATACTTGATTTTGTGATCAGAGCAAATTCATGTACGTCATTTATTAATGTCAGGGGAACTACTCAGATTGATTCACTTATCCCATTTGTTAACTTCGTTTACGGTCACACGTTAAATATAATTTTTCAAGGAAGAGCACACCATTCGTTTTTTTTGTGTCCACAGATGTGGTTGTGGAAAATTAGCAGTTGGATAGGTCTCAGGTTTGGGATAAATTATTTATATGTGCCATCATGGTGTCATTTCCAAAATTTAGTACACCCGTTTTTCTTATATTGTTGATAATTTTATATATGAAGACTACAGTTGTCAATTATGTTCAAAGGTCTTAAGCAAATTCGTTTGCACTATTCTTTGTTTGGTAGGAATGCATGTTTGTTTTAGTTGTGTTTAAACAAAGGAAGCAAACAAGACAAAAAACCTGGGTTGTCAAGTCATACCTCTTTGCACTCGTTTAGGTTAACCAAGAGATTTTCAGGCATTGGGATAAATACATCTGTAAGTAAGCAAAAACAATGATTAATTGCATTCCATTTGAAATTTACCAATCTAAAAAAACTTGGGGGCAGTGTGTATGCTCTGTACTTATACAGAATCGGTCACCATAAGCATTAGTTATAATATGAATCTTGAGCTAGGTATAATCATGTAACTTCCTGGAATAAGGCGATTTTATATTAGTTATTGTATTCTTTCTACTCAGAGCAGAGGAGGAGTTGTCAATTCAAAAAATCCTGCCTGAGCTTCATGCTGAGAACTGACACCCAAAAATAACTGGTATAAAACAAGGGTGCAATGAGTGTATAAGGAAAAATTTTTACCTGCAAAATCCTTTTCCTTGAAGTACATCGGGGACACAGAGCCATAGTAGTTACTAAGTAGGTTATAGGCCACCTTCAAGTGATGGACACTGACATGCCCCAAATTAAAAAGTGCACTCCCTATATAACCCCTCCCACTGGTGGGAGCACCTCAGTTTTGTAGTAAAGCAATATAGGTGTATACCAAAGAAGGAGGGGACCTCTGTGTCCCCTGATGTACTTCAAAGAAAAGGATTTTACAGGTAAGCCATTTCAAAAAATCCTGTTTTCTTTTCATACATCAGGAGACACAGAGCCATAGTAGTTACTATGTGAGACGTCCCATAGCAATGCCAACTGAAGGGAGGGAGACAATAGTAGGGCACCAAGAGACTATAGGACTCATACTGCAGCCTGCAGTACACTGCGCCCAAAGGCGATAGAATCTGGTAAATGTATGGATTGAAGACCAAGTTGCGGCCTTGCAGATCTGAGCCATGGAGGCTTGGTGATGCACTGCCCAAGAAGCACCAACAGCCCTGGCGGCGTGCCTTTAAAATGAAAAAGGAGGAATTCTCTTTTAAGCCAAAGCTTGAACAATCGCTTGATGAATCCACCTAGAAATCATATATTCTTATGCAGCCTGTCCTCTAAGGACCATCAGGCAACACAAAGAAAAAAACATCTGTTTTTATGCATCTGAGCAGTCAACTTTAAATACACCTCGACTGCTCTCACCACATCAAGGGAATGTAGTGAGCTTTCTTACAGAGAACAAAGTTCTGCAAAAAAAAAAAAAAAAAAAAAAGAAGAAGGCAGAAGAAAATCCTGGTTTCAATGAAAAATAAAAAAATCTGACACTACCTTTGTAAGTAAATTAGGATGAGGCCGCAATACAACCTTATCCTTAAGAATAATCAAATACGACTTTACAAGAAAGAGCAGTCAATTCTGATACTCTTTTTGCAGATGATATGGCAACCAGGTAAATTATGTTCCTCGTCAAGAAGACCCAGGGAAAAAATCCTGTAATGGCTCAAACGGGCTGTTTTTGAAAAGCCGACAGGACTAATTTTAAGTCCAAAGGATTCAGGGGTGACCCAACAGGAGGATTAATCCATGTTTCCCCCTGAATAAGTTACGAACCAGAGAGTGAGAAGCAAGTGTTCGTTGAAAAAACACCCAAGGATGATACTTGGCCTTTGATAGTACTCAGGGCCAGCTTCAATTCCAATTTCATCTGTAGGAATTCAAGGATCCTACCTATGACATATTTCCTGGGGTGCCAACCCCTGGATTCACATCAGGAGACATATGCCTTTCAGACTCATTAGTATATTACACTGGAGGCCGGCTTCCTAGCATAACCAAAGTAAAAACTACTGAAGCTGGCAGCCCACGGTCTTATTATAGAATGTGGGTCTCAATAGCCAAACCGTTAAATTTAGCACTTGTAAGGAAGGATGGAATACCGGACCATGCGAACGGAGGTATGGCCACAGTGGTAGGGACCAAGGGTCGCCTACCACCATCTTTATGATCTTGGCAAACCAAGATCTCCTGGACCACAAGAATCACCTCCTTCCCTTCTTGCTTGCTCCTGTGAAGAAGGCGCGGAAGCAGAACAGGAGGGAAAGCATAGATCAGTGAAAACTGATCCCAAGGAAAATACCAAGGAATCGGTTTCGTGTGCCATTGGATCCCTTGTCCTTGACACAAAGTTGTCGTTCTTGTTGTTGAACCCAGACGCCAATAGACCCACGTCCGGAACTCCCCATCCTTGGTATATTGACAGAATGATGCTGGGGGGAAGAAACCATTCTCCCGGAAACAATAGTTGGCGACTCAAATACTCCGCCTGCCATTCTCCATTCCTTGAATGAAATTGCCGATAGGCAAGGAATGTTTCTGCCCAAGACAGAAAAAAAATTCACCTTTCTGGGCCACGTGATTTTCTCGTGCCCCCTTGGTGATTGATATAAGCCACAGCTGTGGCATTGTCGGATTGAGCCTACGGCACCTGGTATTACCAGGCGGTCTCCCATCCATGTACTAACCAGACGAGACCGGGCGCTTTCAGGGTGATGTGGCTGTAGGCTGGATCCTGATAGGACAATAGTCTGAGCGTCCAGGCTTCCAGGGCCAGGTGTACTGCCAGGATCTCTAGAATATTGGATGGGCAAGGTTGTCTCTGATCTGGACCATTTTCCTTGGACAAATGCTTCTTCCAGGACTGCTCCCCAGTCCAAAGGGCTGGCATCTATTACCAGTTTCCAGGTAGCTGGTAGAAAGGATCTTCCTTTTTGAAGATTTTTGTATATCGACCATCAATTGAGGCTCTGACACACTTTGGCGGATAAACGCAACGGGAAGTCCAGAGTTTCAATCTTCTTGATCCAAGTTGACAGGATACTGTTTTGCAGCAGTCTTGAATGGAACGGTGCATAAGGAACGGCCACAAAGAAGCCACCATCTTTCCTAATAAACACATTAAAACAAAGAAGAATCCTATTTATCTTGACCCACCAAATCAGTTCCTTTAAGGAATCGATTGTTTGTTGGGGTTAAAAAAAAATAGGATTTTTGTACTCACCGTAAAATACTTCTCTGTAATTCACTGACCGACACAGCTCCTCTCTGTAACAAAATGGGTTGTTAGCCCCATCACTGGAGATTTTTTAGGCAAAGTTGTAATAAAACACCTTAGAACTTTTAGTTCCGCCCAGGGGGTGGTCCCTAGGCTACAATCCCCACAGTCTGCCCTAGCAGCTCCAGTATGTCAACAAGCAGTATAACGTAAAGAGAAAAAAAAAAAAAAAGGGGTGGGTGCTGTGTGGGTCGGTGAATTATAGAGATAAGGATTTTACGGCGAGTACAAAAATCCTATTTTCTCTTATATTCACCGACTGACACAGCTCCCCTCTCTAACTAAATGGGACGTCCCCAAGCAGTGCCAAACGTGGGGTGGGAAAAACAGCATAAAAACTTCATCCACCATGGCAGGTGGGAACTAGTGAAAATAAACCCACAAAAAAAAAAAAGTAGTGCGTGGAAAAACCACCACAAAATCACAGGGTATCCTCAACAGAAGTGATCCCTAAGACCGCAGCCAACTGCGTAAGTAATGCAACATTAACATAACAGTACTGAGTTTTCTTGAAAAACCAGGAAAAAATGAATCGGTTGCATATTCAATTGCAACTACATGGCCGCCTGCAAAACGTTGCGGCCAAAACAGGCATCAGCCGATGCACTGACGTCTACCTTGTAAAACTTGGTAAACGTATGGACAGATGGCCAGGTCGGCGCCTTACACACCTGAGCGACCAACACTTGGTGTCGGAAGGCCCAAGACGTTACGATTACCCTTGTGGAGTAGGCCGTGACCGGAAAGGGGGGTACCTGCCCCTTCAAGGCGTAGGCTTGCACTACAATCTGTCTGATCCACCTGGAAATGGCGACGAGACCGCCATGCCTTTCTTGGGACCGGCTTCCGAAACAAACAGTGAGTCTGACTTCCGAAAGGGAGTCGTGGCAGACAAATACACCTTCAGAGCCCTAACCACGTCCAAAGCGTGAAGGGCCACCTCTTTAGGGTGCTTCGGCTTAGGACACAGCGATGGTAATACAATGTCCTCATTGATATGAAAAGACCACATTCGGTAGAAAGGACGGTTGCGGACGCAACACCACCTTATCCCTGTGGCTAACCAGATAGGGCGACTTGCAGGAAAAGGCCACCAATTCCGAAACCCTCCTGGCCGAGGTGATGGCCACTAAAAAGACCACTTTCTGGAAAAGAGTCAAAAGGGGAATCTCCCTGATATTCTCAAATGGCGGTTTTGAAGCGCCAACACTACCAGGTTCAAATCCTATAGGGGTAACGGTGGAAACACCAGAGGGACTACGTGTCGTACCCCCTGAACAAAGGTACTCCCTAAGGAATGCGATCCCAGGAGTCGTTGGAAAAAGACAGCTAAAGCTAAGATTTGCCCTTTGATGGTGCTTAATGCCAATCTCTGGTCCACTCCCTGCTGGAGAAACAGCAGGATCCTGGATATGGAAAAGGATGCGGATGCCATCCTTCTCACAAATGGAGATGTAGGCCTTCCAGGTCCACCTGAAATATTTAAATAGATAGTTGAGATAGAGAGAGCTTTTGCTTCCATTTGAAGTTTGTTTTTACTTCGGCAGGTAAACCAATCAAGCACGCCAATTTTATTTGATCGGCTGTATTCAGCCTTCCAGGTTCTTGCTGAGGTAGCCATACTAACAGTAAAACTCACACGGAAGCAGAACAGGCAACTCTAAAGATGCTGCATTTACAGCCCCGGACACTTGCTGGGTCTGTGCAACTCACAGATTCCAGCCTAGTTCTGGCTCAGTATAGCTGGGATTAATAATTCAAGTTTAAGGACCCCAGAACAAGAAGAACAAGTGGTCCACAGAGGGCAACTTCTTACAAAACAAGACTTTGGAAAAGGTGATCATTTATGTCTGCCAGCGACTCTTTTCCCTTCAGCTTGACACATGGACCATGTCATCAGTCACAAGCAGTTATGGCTGCCTTAGTAAATGAGCATGGAATAGAGCCAGGGTTCACCACAGTTTGTTTTTATAACATACCACGTCTTGTTTTATCTGTTACCAAAAGGTGTTACCAAAAGCTAAACATCCCTTCTAGAGATAAAGAGATATATCCAGATGCCCAAGTCAGGATCTTACCAGTATGTATTTTGTTTGTATGGACATGTTTTATGGATGTCCAGTGGCAAATGCTACTGCAAAGGCCACAGTGAAAAAGTGTGTCAGAAGTATCAGAAGTAGTATTTAAGTACAGAGTGCAGAATCTACAGAGAGTAACAGAGGAAATCATTTTTATAGGAGAGCCCTTACTAGAAGTTTTGAGGTTATTTTTACACCCCCTACTGTATACAATGTAGCAGACAAAGTAGAGTAAGAAACTAGAAAACTTTTGCCTGAATGTTTTATTATATTTTATCAAGCCCGTAAGGGGATGTTGGACTCTCTCCCGATGGGATTTGGTTTGGGAGTGTGTTACTTACATGCTTATATTTTGTCCCAGCAGATGAAGTCCTCCATTTGGATCTCAGAGAATGTTGCTGATCTTTTAAGGTTTTTGACAAACTCATTTATGTGTTTTCTCCCCAATTCCAGATCTTAAAAGTTTGGAAGGATCTAAAACTAAAGCCAGGTGACTTGTGGATTGTTAAGAGACATTTATATACAAGGAAATGTTTGGAGACTCAATACAGCATCTATTTCATATACAGTTTTGCAAAACTTGAAGGAAAAGTCACCTGGATCCACACCAGACACTGCAAAAATTAACCACTTCAATACAGGGCACTTACCGTATATACTCGAGTATAAGCCGAGATTTTCAGCCTCTTTTTTGAGGCTGAAAGTGCCCCCCTCGGCTTATACTCGAGTCATCGCTGTCTGCCTGCTCGATCAGCGTGTCGAGCAGACAGACAGCGGACATTCTACCCTTCAAAAGCCGCGCCTCCGCCTTCGCCTGTGATAGGCGGAACACTGAATTTCCCAGCAGTCAGTGTTCCGCCTATCACGGACATCCGCTCATCCTCGTACTACGGACGAGGATGAGATGATGTCCGTGATAGGCGGAACACAGGCTGCTGGGAAATTCAGTGTTCCGCCTATCACAGGCGAAGGCGGAGGCGCGGCTTTTGAATTTTAGAATGGCCGCCGAGGCGCCGACGAAGAGCGGCGATCCTGGCAAGGCACGGGACGGAGGCAAGGCAAGGCACGGCATGGGACGGGACGGAGGCAAGGCACGACACGGGACGGAGGCAAGGCACGGCACGGGACGGAGGCAAGGAGGCAAGGCACGGGACGGGACGGAGGCAAGGAGGCAAGGCACGGGACGGAGGCTCGGGACACAGGCTCGGGACACAGGTAGGCTGGACACACACACACACACACACACACAGGGATGGATGGATGGATGGAGACACACACACACAGGGATGGATGGATGGAGACACACACACACAGGGATGGATGGATGGAGACACACACACACAGGGATGGATGGATGGATGGATGGAGACACACACACACAGGGATGGATGGATGGATGGAGACACACACACACACAGGGATGGATGGATGGATGGAGACACACACGGATGGATGGATGGATGGAGACACACACACACACACACGGATGGATGGATGGATGGAGACACACACACACAGGGATGGATGGATGGATGGATGGAGACACACACACACAGGGATGGATGGATGGATGGAGACACACACACACAGGGATGGATGGATGGATGGACACACACACACACACAGGGATGGATGGATGGACACACACACACACACACACACAGGGATGGATGGATGGACACACACACACACACAGGGATGGATGGATGGATGGACACACACACACACACAGGGATGGATGGATGGATGGACACACGGACACACAGGGATGGACGGACACACAGGGATGGACGGACACACAGGGATGGACGGACACACAGGGATGGACGGACACACAGGGATGGACGGACACACAGGGATGGACAGGCATGTCTCACCCTCGGCTTATACACGAGTCAATAAGTTTGCCAGTTTTTTTGGGGGTAAATTGGGGGCCTCGGCTTATATTCGGGTCGGCCTATACTCGAGTATATACGGTATACACTTTCCTGCCCAGACCAATTTTGAGCTTTCAGCGCTGTTGCACTTTGAATGACAATTGCGCGGTCATACTACACTGTACCCAAACTAAATTTTTATCGTTTTGTTCCCACAAATAGAGCTTTCTTTTGGTGGTATTTGATCGCCTCTGGGATTTTTATTTTCTGCTAAATTACAAATTAAACAATACCGAAAATCTTGAAAAAAAAATGTTTTTTTTGTTTCAGTTACAAAACTTTGTAAATAAGTAAGTTTTCTCCTTCACTGATAAGGCGGCACTGATGGGTACCAATGAGATGGCACCAATGAAGCGACAGATGGGCGGCATGGATGGGCACCAATGAAGCGACACAGATGGGCACCAATGAAGCGACACTGATGGGCACCAATGAAGCGACACTGATAGGTGGCACGGATGGGCACTGATAGGCGGCATTGTAATTGAAAGTTTTGTAGGGATGGATGCCAATCAGTGCCAAACAATAATGCAAGCCAATCAGTGATGCCCATTGTGGGCACTGATTGGCATTCATTATGGGCACTGGCTGGCATCTGTGGTGGTCTAGGGGTCTTACAGACGCAAGTGAGGAAAAGCCGATCACCGGCTCTTCCTATTTACACTGTGATCAGCCGTGATTGGACATGGCTGATCACGTGGTAAAGAGTCTCCTTCGGAGACTCTTTACCGAGATCGTAGTTGCAGGGTGGCAGACTGACACCCCGCAACCACGATCACAGCGATGCGCGCCCCCGGGGGCACGCAGCGGCTCGATATCCTGATCACGTCATATGACGTCCGGTCAGGATATTAGCCACCGTCATTTTGCTATATGTGTTTGATTTGTTTCCCTCTGATCACAGTCTAGGGTACTTTTTGATTCAATTACTTTAATTGTAAGGAATATATATATATATATATATATATATATATATATATATATATATATATATATATATATATATATATATATATATATATATATATATATATATATATATATATATATATATATAGTATCTCTTCCATTGTATGTAGAATTGTCTGTGTTTACACGTGCTGATAAGTAATAAGCATAAGCATACCAACAATTAAGCTAGAAGGCCATTCTGGCCACAGGAGTGTACAGCCAGTACTCTGTAAATATGTCTTTGTTTTTCACAATGAAAAGTCATTTTGTAATGCAAAAAGCTGCTCAGCTATTTTCTCCACAATGGAGTTTTGCCTCTTTGGCCAGGACTACCTCCACCTAAGCGTGTGGAGGTTCCATGTTAAAGGTGATAGCAGGTATGGTTAGTGATCAAACTATTGATCAAAAGAGAGGAGACTAATGAAAATTTGTAGGTTCTGTATAATTAAATTCTATTTTATATGTATTGCACAATGCCCTCACTGTGCACACGGCACTAATAATGTTTTTCAGTACATGTTTTGCATTCTTTCAAGTCCGGATTAGAATTAGCCTGCCTATATAACACCCCTTGTTACCATAAACGTACAATTGTAATATTAATGTGATACCTACGTAATCATGGGTATAAAAAAACCTTTGAATGAGTCTTAATAAAGGAGAACAGTTATTTGGAAAGATGCTGAGCGTATCTTTTGTGTCTGTTCCCTACTGCAGTAGTTATTCATCTGGAACCACTAATCAATATGAGGATAGGAGTTGCCTATCTACAAAATATCCATTTCAGGTGGTGAGCTTGGCCAGCAGGGGTTACCAGGTGACCCAGAGTATCCGAAACGAGGAGCTGGACTGGACTAACAGTTAGGGTCCTTTCACACGGGGCGGATCAGTTCTGATCCGCCCCGTGGATATCCGTTTGCTCAGCGGGGATCACTCCGCCGATCCGCGCTGAGCAGGGAGATGACAGTTCCGTCTCTGCACACTGCGCAGGGACGGACCTGTCACAGCGCCGCTCTCCCCTATGGGAGATCGGATGACGACGGACCGCAGTGCCCGTCGTCATCCGATCCGATCCGCAGACGGATGGAAAAATAGCTTTTTCCTCCGTTACACTTTTTCGGATCGGAGCGGGTCGGATGTCAGCGGACATGTCACCGCTGACATCCGACGCTCCATAGACCTCTATGGAGCACCCGTTCAGGTCCGCCTGAAAAACTGACAGGCGGGCCTGAACGGGACATCAGTGTGAAAGAGGCCTAAGACTCACACATGTAATCAGACCCAGCAAGTGTCCGGGGCTGTAAATGCAGCATCCTTAGAGTTGCCTGGTCTGCTTCCATGTGTGAGTTTTACTGTTAGTATGGCTACCTCAGCAAGAACCTGGAACGCTGAAAACAGCCGATCAAATTAACTTGGCGTGCTTCATTGGTTTACCTGCCGAAGTATAAACAAACTTCTGGCCCTTCAAATGGAACCAAAAGCTCTCTATATCTCAACTATCTATATAAATATCCACTCCTTTTATAGCTCACAGGCTTTGCTAAACATGGAGCTCTGCTTCTTGAGCTGGGGAAAAAGGATCCAATGACTCTGAATACAGAGTATCCTTCTGGGTGATAAACTTCATCCTCAGTATAAAACCGGGAATAACACCACAAAAAAGTAAATACTCGGGTCTTCAGGGAGTGTGTCCTGCACTGGGTTTACAGCAGCCGATTCCTACGCCATCAATTTAACACATGTGGTTTTTCTTTGTCTCCAGCCTCCTCCAATAGAGGCAATAAGGTGGCTGGATTCAAATGTACACATTTTTCATTGTTAGATTTGTACATAAACAAAAATTCATATTTTAAACCTTTCATTAGACAAACAGTTAGCTATATTTGCTGTGCAGAATGTCGGACCATTAAAAATTAAATATTCGACCAAAATAATGTCTGTAACTTTGTCTAATAGTAACTTTGCATAAAGCTACAGCTCTGATATATCGGGGTGAACCCTTCATTACTGGGTCCAGCTTGCATAAATATAACAATGGCTTGTTTTCTATCATGCTGTTTGTAAGAACTCCAGTTTCATGTTTCAAAAAGACAACTTTTTCCTGGCAATATTATAATAAATAAGAATACCCTGCAGTCATGCAGAGATGTCCATAAACCCCAAGTATTCTTCTACTTATACCCACTGCACTTACAAGGAAAAGGGGCACACCATTTCACAATCCACACATTCTGCTTTGGATTTCAAAAATAAAAATACATAAAAACAAAAAAAGGACCAACAATATGTATGATGGACCAGAAAGCACTCGGCCATCAAAAAATATAAAACAACTGGCTGCAGGCGGCATCTATCCTAACAAGGTGTGTGGACTTGATGTGATGGGTCTGTTATATTTACATTTTATTGATTACTCTCACATCATGGACCGCACATCAAGTTATCAGACTAAGGGCCGGTTCACACTGCGGGCGATGCGAGGCGACACGACTCGCCGCAGCGTGACAAGTCGCCCCCGTTCTGTACAATGGAACCGTTCTGAGAGGAGCGACTCGAGTCGCTCCGACTCAGAAAAAAGGTTCCTGTACTACTTCTGGGCGACTTGCATTGACTTCTATACAGAAGTCATCTGCAAGTTGCCGCTGAGGTCGCGGCAGGTCGCGGCGAGGCAAGTCGGTGTCGCCTCACCTCGCCTGCAGTGTGAACCGGCCCTAAGATTTCATTTTTGTAGAAAAACTTATGTATCCCATCCATCTTGGCTTTGTTAATTATTGCAGCTGTATTCAAAATTAACAACCTCATCTTAATCTTTTTTCTTTCCACTCAATAAATGTAAAATTACAAAATTATTATCTTAATCTAAACTAATCCCATTAAACTGGATTTCATTTCCAACCAAAGGTTGTCTCAACCAGTTTCAATACATCTATATTCATTAATAAAATGAATAATTTATATTTATATATATATATATATATATATATATATATATATATATATATATATATATATATATATATATATATATATATATATATATATATATATACACACACACACACACACACACACACACACACACACATACATATACACATACATATATACATACACACACATTAGAAATGAATACTCATATGATAAATTTCAATATCACACACTAATATATATGCACAGATAAATGTCCTTAAAAGGGGGACATATTACTTAATTTTACTCAATTTCTCTCTCTCTTTTTTTTAATGCACTGTTTCCACTATCACAGGATATTTAATTTGTGTAAGACACAGTTAAATGTAACCTTCATTATACCATGTTAGGAGAACCGATTAAAAAATAATTGTGATCACATTGTTTATCATTAGATTCGTTAACCGGGCACATTTTGTTATAAATGTTTTGTCAAAAAAAAATGAAATTGGCATGGTGTCCTTCCAGCTTTTCACCAACCTCTCATCCCAGCTACATTCTTTCAGGAGAGCACAAAGGGGGGGCCACATCTGCGTACATGACACAAGCGATAGAACTAAAGGTTCCAGCATTCACAAACATACACAAATATCTCTCTGACTTTATTTTAACTTTTTTAATACTTCCTTGCTTAAACTTCCGCTTTGTTTATTTTTCTCTGATATCCTTTGCATCCAATGTATTGTAATATCATACTTCACATACTGTACCCTCTATGATCTAGACGGGCAGCCATAGTGCTCATCCCATCTTCCCTCTCTGACAACATATAAAGCATTCTGTTTTAACTCTCATTACTGTTTCTTGACTTTACTAGTTTTAGTGCCTGACCCCAAATTCATCCCACAACTTAACATCAAAAAGTCCCTTTCAGTCTAGTGTTAATTGTCACCCTTGATCCATCCTGCTCACATAGATAGCTGTTTCTCTAGCTGTATACTCTGCATGATTCTTTGTCCCTGTGGACTTTGGTGGTAAGCCAGTTACCCATTGTGGATCCCTGTCCACTTTAACCATTAATCTAGGGGCTCAGTATAGGCGGAACCGCACCTTCAGTTCATATATAGCGCTCCTCTTGCGCTGGGCATTTTTGAGGGTCTCTTACCCTTCATTCCCATACTTAATTTAATGCCCATAATGAATGGCCAGTCTTCTCTACGTGTGCCTATACCCTCTTGCCTCTAAACGACTATCTAGCAGATGTACTACATATACCTGTGAATAGCACTATTCTTCCCTTTCTTATCTCCAACACTCCGATGGACAGTAGACAGAGACAACATAACATATAACCACCAATCAATACAGTTTGATTAAGGGGAGTAAAATAGGTACCCTTTGTCCCGAAAATGCCTTACCAATCAAGGAAGTCTGATAACTCAAATGTAAGCAAAAGGCTTAGCTTAGCCGGCCGATTATCAGAAATTCCCAGATAGTCTCCAGCTCTTCGTTTCGGATACTCAGGGTCACCTGGTAACCCCTGCTGGCCAAGCTCGCCACCTGAAATTGATATTTTGTAGATAGGCAACTCCTATCCTCATATTGATTAGTGGTTCCAAATTAATAACTACTGCAGTAGGGAACAGACACAAAAGATACGCTCAGCATCTTTCCAAATAACTGTTCTCCTTTATTATGACGCATTTGAAGGTTTTTATACACATGATTACGTAGGTATCACATTAATATTACAATTGTATGTTTATGGTAACAAGGGGTGTTATATAGGCAGGCTAATTCTAACCAGGACTCGAAAGAAAGAATGCAAAACATGTACTGAAAACATTATTAGTGCCGTGTGCACAGTGAGGGCATTGTGCAATATATATATAAAATAGAATACATTTATATACAGAACCTACAAAATTTCCATTACAGATGGTATATCTTCCGAGAAGAAGATTTCCGTGCCCTCAACATAGTTGAAATCACTGAGTCCGACAGACCCCGGTTCCTCAACACCTGGCTCTCAATATCCATGCCGTTAAAGCCAGTGATAGTAAAGCAGGATGGAAAATTGGACCTCGAGATAGGAGGTCCTGTCGCAACGGCAGTTGCCAGGGAGTGTCTGCCACCAAACGCACCAGATCTGCGTACCAAGGACGCTGAGGCCAATCTGGGGCAACCAGTATTACTGGGATCCCCTCGGCGAAGCGGACGTGGCAACAGTTTCAGTAGAGGAAAGGCGTAAATCAGCTGGTACTGATCCCACGGAGCCACCAGCGAGTCTGCCCACGGATCTCTTGTCCTGGTCACGAATCTTGGCACCTTCTGATTGAGACAGGAGGCCAATAGATCCACATCTGGTGTTCCCCACTTCAGGCACAGCAGCTTTAATGTCTCTGGATGCAATGCCCATTCTCCTGGGTCCAGCATCTGTAAACTTAGATAGTCCACATGCCAGTTCTCCACTCCCAGGATGTAAATGGTTGACAGGGCCAGTACGTGCCGCTCTGCCCACCGAAGTATGTGAGCGAACTCCCAAGCAGCGGCTGAGCTTCTTGTTTCCCCTTGGTGATTTACGTACGCCACAGCCGTGGCGTTGTCCGACAGTATCCTGATCGGACGCCCTTGAAGACTCACCGACCATGTGTGGAGACAAAGCCTGATCGCTCTCAATTCGAGCAGATTGATCGGCAACTCGGATTCTTTAGTCAACCAGAGGCCCTGAGCCGACTGAACCCCCATCACTCCACCCCAGCCGGATAGACTGGCGTCCGAAGTGATCACCGTCCATTTCAGAGGAAGAAACAATTTTCCGGACTGAATCACCGGGGACCTCAACCACCAGATCAGAGAGTCCCTGACTGGCTGGCTGACCTGGATCTGTTGATCTAGGGACAACTGAGATTTGTCCCGTTTTAACAAGATCTCTTTCTGCAGAACTCTGGTGTGGAACTGGGCGTAGGGTACTGCCTCGAAGGAGGATACCATGAGCCCCAGTTCTCGCATGCAAAACCGGAGCAACGACCACTTGTGGTTCATCAGTAGTTTGACCGTGGATCTGAGAGTCTGCAATTTGTCTGAAGGGAAAAATAAACTCTTGCTTCCCTGGAGTCCAACAGCAAACCTAGGTACTCCAGATGCTGGGTCAGTACAATCACCGACTTCTTTAGATTCAACAGCCACCCAAAATTCTTGCAGGCCCTGCATGGTGATCGCCACATCCTCCTCTAATTCTGAGGCAGAAGATGCTCTCAGGAGGAGATAGTCTAGGTAACACACGATCGCGATCCCACGTTGTCGCAGCAACGCCAATACTGGAGCCAGTAATTTGGTAAAGACTCGGGGGGCTGATGCCAGGCCAAAAGGAAGAGCCACAAACTGGTAGTGGGCTTACCCGACTGCCAAACGCAGAAATTTTTGATGCCGAGGGCAAATGGGTATGTGCAGGTAAGCATCCTGGATGTCCAAGGATGCCAGGAAGTCCCTTTGATGGAGTGCAGCGACTACTGAGCGAACTGATTCCATTCTGAATCTCTGCACTTTTACAAAGGAGATTGGACATACCCCTTCCTTCTTGGGAACCACAAACAGAAAACAGATTTGAGAAGAACCCCTGGAAGAGTTCCAATTCCGGTACAATCACCCCCTGATTCAGCAAGTCCCTTACCGCCCCTAACGGGGGCCTCCCGGTGAACCGGGGACATGGGTATGCTGGAGGGGGAAGAATCTGTTTGGCGGCCAAGAGAGAAACTATCTTGTAGCCTGTGGAAATCAGATCACAGACCCATTGGTCGGATAACCGGGAGGTCCACCGGGCTGCAAACTCCCGAAAACGACCCCCCACAAAAAAAGTGGGTGGAGACAAACCTCCATGCGGTAGCACTTTTGTTTACAGGCTTGCGGTTCCAGGGATGATTGACCGTCCGTGGGCATCCTGTCGAAGCACCGGGCGGACGAGAAAGTCGCTTGTGAGAGACCCCAGCTTGCGGCGAGGCTCCTTAGCCTTCCTGGCCTGTGGGAGTAGTGTACTCTTACCAGTGGCATTCTTAATAATGTCATCCACGAGGCTTTGTAGAGCCACTCGCCAAGGAAGGAAAGATCCGTCAGGGCTTTTTTGCATGCCTGGTCAGCAGACCAGCATTTCAGCCAAATGAGGCACCTCAGCACCACAGCCGACACTGAAGCCTTGGATAACAGAGGGAGAGTATCCAGGGCCTTGTCACAAATGTACTTAAGGCCTTGCACTAGTTGGTCTGCTAGCTCCACGCAGACAGGGGAGGCATTCTGCTCTCCCAATTCGCGGTGCAAAAGTTTTGCCCACTCAGTCAGTGTCTGTGACACCAGTGCAGAAGCCAGTACAGGTCGGACTGCTGACCCCACAAACAAACAAGGAACGAGCCACCGCCTTGGCCTTCCTGTCCGTTGGATCCTTGAATGCAGGAGTCCCCTCAACCGGGATCGTGGTTACTTTATTTAACCTAGATACTGGGGGGTCCACGACCAGAAGAGCCAACTACTTTTTGATAAGGCTTTCCTAAAAGGGGTAATGCACCGCCAAATTTTTGGGGACCGAAAAGGTCCGTTGCGGGCGACCCCATTCCCTGTAGATGAATTTGTCAAAATAAGTCAAATACGGGAACACCTGGGCAGGAACTTTGGAGCAAGTTTGGGGTGTTTTACCTACACCACTTAGTTTCTGGAAGCGCTCCCAAGCCCTTTAACCAACTGCAGGAAGAGTTTGCACTACCATACAACATGCACTTTCAATACATGCAGATTAGGCATGCGATTAATGCACAATTCCCTCGGGGAGCATACCCACATCCCACCCCGAACAATTTTATCTGTGGCTAAGAGTGAGGATCCCAAGGGCCTCATTTCGTCATATTATGATATGCCATCTGCCCCAATCGCCTCCAAGATCGCATATGCCCCGAAGGTGAGCTGGGAGAGGGACCTAGATCAAATGACAGATGAAGAATGGGAAGAAGCGCTTGAGACGTGCAAGGAGGTGTCTCCCAAATTATCAGATAGAATGTCCCAAATTTATATACTGCATAGGGCTTACCTCACCCAGATTAGAATAGCAAAATATAAACCCGAGTTCCCCCCTAACTATCCAATGTGCAATGTGACCACAGGCACCTTTTTTCATCTCATATGGGCATGCCCTTTGTTACAAGTGTTCTGGGTACAGGTGGTGAATTTTCTGCATGACAATATGGGCGCACCTGTTGGTCTGGATCCCAAACAATGCTGGTTGGGTGAAACTTTGTTCGCTGTGAGAAAGCTCATCGCCAGGCAGTGGATGAGATCTACACCACCTAACATTAGCGGAGTGGAAAGCTGACATTAACCTGACTTTGCCATACAAAAAGTGTATTTACATCAATAGGGGGTGCCCATTCAAATATAATAAAGTGTGGGACAGCTGGCTGAATGATTCTGATACCTGCATATAGCCATAGTTCGACCCCGCCATTTCCAAGTGCATAAATCTGCTGTTGGTTTGATATCCATAGTGCTGAATGCTACAAGGGCTATAATGGTTAGATACAAATCCATATTCAATGCTGAATATACTATAGAATGCAAAATGTAGGTACTCTGCTGTACACTATGTTTTTGATATCTGTGCTTTACTTCAATAAAACGTTGTTAATTGAAAAAAATAATACGGGAACACCTTAGGTGAACGTGCTGGTTTGTGGGACCCAAAAGGGACCGGTACATCAGCAGAGGGATCTGCTGGCTCCTGAATCTTCAGGGTTCACAGCTGTGACAAGTGCTCCAACAACCGCTTTGTCGTGCCCGGACCCGAATTGGGAATCATCCTCACTGTCCGAACGGTCCTGGTCAGCCACGTCTGATAGGTCGGAGCAGGGGTCACCAGCCACAGCAGGGCCCTGAGTCTGCATCAGAGCTCTCCCCAGAGGACGGGGGGTGACCCGGTTGCTATAGCCTGGATTTCGGGGGTTAGGAACACCAGTTTCTGAAGCCATGCTGACCCTAGCCTGTCTGCCACCTGCGAGGGGACTTAGGACAGTGAAGGTCCCACCCTCCTGCTGCCGCCACAAGGGGGGGTGGGGGTAGGGGGGTACTTAGCGCTAGACTCACCAACCTGGGGCGTTCTGTGAATGCCAATAGCAGTGCCTGTAGTCCCTAGGGCAGTGATGGCGAACCTTGGCACTCCAGATGTTTTGGAACTACATTTCCCATGATGCTCATGCACTCTTCAGTGTAGGCGAGCATCATGGGAAATGTAGTTCCAAAATATCTGGGATGCCAAGGTTCGCCATCACTGCCCTAGGAGGTTTCCAGTTGCAGAGAGGAGAAAACTGTCAGCAGCAGCACCTATAAACAGAGGTGAAACGTTCTGCAGAGCCAGCTTCAGCGTTCAGCAAAGAGCCATCCTGCGTCCTGTACACACAGTGGACACAGGAACCAGCAAGTGAGAGCACATGTAATGCTGCCCCAAGAGAACAGCGGTGAAAAAAGCGCTCAGGCTTCAAGAAAATGGCCGCCAATGCAACTAATAGGAGATACTTAAGAAGATGGCTGCTGAAGCTCACCAGGGGAATACAGGCTTTCCCACATCCAAGATGGCAGTCTGACAGCACCATGCGGTGACAGAACAAAAAATAGAAACGTGCTGCCTACCTACAGCCAGAACAACCTCCACAAACACTTTTTGGGACCCCACCCAGACCGGGACAAGGACCAACGCCAGCCGCACAGAGCCCCCATAGGTGAGAAAACAGTGAACACACACACACCGCCCGCAGCGCATGCAGCCACCCACCTCAGAGGGGGAGAAGGAGAGAAGATAGGGAGGTGAGGTGGCCCCCGAATCTACCCTCCAGGGAATGCCCAGCCGCTCACCCCACTGAGGCAGGGAGAGCCGTACTTACCAGTCCTGAAGAGCTGGGAGACATTCCATCACAGACCTACTCCTGCGCAGTTACAGGGTAGCTGTTTGCTGTATTACTGTGGTCCAGACAGCAGTAGCCTGGTCATATGTATACCCCGGAGCACTGAAGCTCACCAACCAACTCTGGAGCTGAGGCATGTCGTGGCCAACCGAGCCTTAGCTGCGGCCTGCTCACGCTCGATGGCCGGACTGGGGAGACTACAAGGGTATCATTAACCAGCCTGTCACCCAGCAGTTGATTAAAGATCCTGGGATTTTCTATCTTGCGCAAAAAACAGCAAACCTGCAGCAAAAACATGGGCCCAGAGGGCCAGCAGGGTTCCTAGGTCATTTTCCTTACTAGGAAAAATAAAAACTGAAGCTGCTGGGGGCAGCGAGGAGGGTTGATAGAACAGGGGCCGCCCCCCTGGGGCGGGATTAAAAGTTCTGTGTACTGTGTAACAATTTTGCCTAGTTCTCCTAATGGCAGGCTATACAACCCATTTAGTTACAGAGCGGAGCTGTGTCGGTTGGCGAATATAACCGAAAACACAGACCTATGGGCCCGCAGGGTTCCTAGGTGTATTTCCTTCACTAGGCAAAATAAAACAGGCTGCTAGGGCAGACTGTGGGTATTGTAGCCTAGGGACCGCCCCATGGGCGGAACTAAAAGTTCTGAAGCGTTTTATTACAACTTTGCCCAGTAATCTCCAGTGATAGGGCTAACAACCCATTTTGTTACAGAGAGGAGCTGTGTCGGTTGGTGAATATAAGAGAAATACCCTTTAAGAGAAGCGTTCGCAAGCAAAACCTTGTTTCTTCGGACACGAGGCCTGGGTACCATCCATTTAGCCCATGAAAGGACATTAAAACGGATCTGGTCAGCATGGCTAGCCCCAGCAGGGTAGCTTCCAGTGGAGCTCAGTACAGCACATCTTTACCCATGGCCAACACCTTAGACACTGGTGAAAAAAAAAAACTGACCCCCCCCCCCCAGTAGTGGGAGGGGTTATATACGTGTTATACATGTGTCCCCTGATGTAAGAAAAGAAATACCCTTTAGTGGACTGTATCTATGATCAGCCCCAAGTACTGCAATCTCCTTGATGGTTTTCAGGAGGATCTTACGAAGTTGAGGATCCAACCCAAGTATTCCAGGTAGCCGACTGCGGTAACCAGACCTTGGTTTAAACAGACTACCTATTGATCAATCAAGAGTAGATGGGCTAAGTAGGCTAGTATCGTTATACTTTGAGCCCTTAACCTGGCTAAAAGGAGGGGCCAGGATCTTTATACACACTCAAGGTGCAGTAACTAGCCCGAAAAAGTAGAGCTACAAACTGGAAAATTAAGATTTTCTACCTCAAATTGTAGAAATTCCTGGTGAGCGGGGAAGATCGGCACATTGAGATAAGCATCCTTGATGTCGATAGACACCAGAAGTTCTCCCCCCTGTAGGAAGGAGACTACTGATCGGATAAATTCCATGCGGAGAGAAACACTTATTTTTCTCTGGATCCTTAGGAAATTAGAATTTGATCTGGGGGAAAAAAAAAAAAAAAAACACAAGGAGAGTGGAACTCTTGTAACCACAGACTGAAGCTATTGAGGAAGTCCCCCATTCATCTTCCTGTCAGATCCATGAGAACTGCAGAAGAATTCCCCTATTGAGCTAGCGGGGCACCTCCTGATAAGGAGGCTACAGCATCTTGTAGGTTTTCCTCCCCCAAGACCTCTTTTTTGTCCCTAGGGTTAACTCTGAGGATTACTTATTGAGCCTGATGGTCGGAAGCAATCATGACTGCCTGGAGGCTGATGCCCCTGGCACAAGAAGGAGCTTTTAAAAATGAAAATATATTTACTCCTTTACTTAAAAGGAAAAAGGGGGGTACTTTTCCCACTAGAATTTGGATGAATTATCCAAACATCCTCAAATAGCTGTTCCACCGCAAAAAAAGGCTAGCCAGGAGTTTCTGCATGGTAAAAGGAAGTTTATCCTCTGCTAATGTGCGTTCCTGCACTCATGCGTTTAGCCATTTGTGTTTAGCAACAATGTGCACAGAACCGTGTATAGCACCTGGTATTCCCAGGCTGTACAGGTACAAACCGCTGTAGGCATCTCAGCAGTTGTGCGTTTGGCTAGATTATAAGACAGCAACTGCATGAGGAACTCACAAGCAATAATTGCAAGCATAAAGCTACCAAAATTTGGGGCCTGCTGAGCAGGATAACTCGAACACCTGTTAAACTGGCCTCAACGATTAAACAATTACGGTCAGCCAGGATGCTCAATCTGCCAGAGAAAAAAAGTTATGTTTTTTTAACAGGAATTCCAACTTTATTCGTTGAATGCCCAAGCATTTGAGCATTGTCTGCCAAATAACAGCTCTTATTCACAGAGGATATACTGCGATAATTGCTAGTATACCATACTTGGTAAATTTCCTCCACCATAGGATAAAGTGTAAAAACTTTCTTAGGAGGAAAACATTTATCTGGGAGATCTTCTCAGATACAAAAAAGGCTTTTCCGACAATAAAAGGACAGGAAAAAGCATGCACAGTCTGAGGAGGCTTTAACAAACCCAAACACTCAGTTAAGGGAGCATAAATGTGGAGTGGACCATTCAGCAAGACATTGAAGCCAGCTGGTTCTCCCACATTTAACACCTCAGAAGAGGAGTCATCAGCCTCACAACGGTCCCCTGAGCTGATTCGTGTTCTCCTGCCCCTAGGTTCCCCCGCTTAAGGGTCCTGGGCCATGAAAGAGAACCTGTGCAATTAAAGTCGCTAAATTTATTTTTTATGTTTTTAAACCCACCATGGCTGAGGGAAAAAAAGAACCTTTGGTAAAATACACAGGGGCTGCAGTGTTGAAAACTAAACATTTCATGACCCTGATGTTCACTCCTCCACAGGGGAGGATGGCATCTGTAGAGATGAGTGGGCTTACCAGAGATAGAGGGGGACTCCTTTAGCTCTATTTCTGGGGGTGTTTTAACCCCCCTTATGACTTTAGCCCAATGTACAAAGCAGATGTACCATCAGAAGAAATCGCATGCACTGCCTGAGCAATAGTTCAGTTTCAACACCACTATTAAGGCTCAGCCTGATGCAGCAGTAAATGTGTCAGAGGAAAAAAACCTGTGTCACTAAATAATCTTAAATGCCACTTTTGCTCGTGCCCCTCCATAGTTTTACAAGATACAAATGGAGATTCTTTTAAAAACAAACCCTCCCACGCTGGACGCCAACGCCACGCTAAACCCTACCCTCCCCGCATCTTTTCCGTGCGGGGGGGGGGGGGGAGAGACGGTAAGCAGCGAACGGTGTGACATCTGCAACTTTTTTTAAACGAAAAAATTGCAGCGCTTCTTCCCTAAAGAGGAGGCACAGGGGGCATCTGTGGAGTGAGAACCGCCCCCCCCCCACCCCAGTCTTACCAGAGGTCTATCATTCGGCCGGAGGAAGAAGCATCTTCAAAACACAGCATGGCTCTGAGAAGTATGAGATGTGAGTACTCAACATAGCCCCCCCAGTGGTCCAATGGTGACACATAGGCATGACAGCATTTACTAAATTTAAAGGAGACATTTCATAAGAATTTTTTTTTTATTTCTTAGAAGCCTCCACTTACCTTTCCCGCCGCAGGGTTTTCTGTGGTAAACCAACAGACCCAATCTTCACCCTTCACGGTGGGCTCTGTTAAACCTTCAGGAGCTGGGAATCCTAAAAGGAAACCCCACAATCCTGCGCCAGCACCCTGGCAGTAAAAACTTTAAGACCTTAATACCGAAAAGTACTGCATCCCAGGGTCCAGCTTCCCAAAGGAGAGCATTCACATGCAAAAACCTTGTTTCTTCGGATACGAGGCCGGGGGACTATTCAATACGACCAAGATTAGACACCCTGAATGGATCCATCTGCATAGCCAGTCCCAGCAAACATTGCTCCAGTGGAGCTTAGCACAGCACATCTTCACTCGTGACCAACACCGTATAGACACAAAAAAAAACAAGGTGCTCTCACCAGTGGGGTGCACTTTTTAATCTAGAACGTGCCAGTGTCCATCACCTGAAGGTGGCCTATAACCACATAGTAACTACTATTGCTCTGTGTCCCCTGATACATGAAAAGAAACTAACAGTTTTGCTAACTTATAGTAATGTCCTCCTCCTGCAGCATTATAAACACATAACACAAAGCCTATTCCTCGTTGACTCGCTTTAGGACTACATTTTTACGTTCATCATTTCTAGTCGAGATGTTAAATGATTAGGCAGACCTGTAGGAAATCCGAAACAAAATTAGACTTGCCCACAGGAATAATAAACTACTACCGTATAGAGGTAGTAGTGCCACTATACACATTAGACTGACGGCAGAAAAAAAGAAAAAAAAGGATTTGCACAAAGTACTTACCATCAATGTCTGATACCACTAACATTTGGGGTTGCGACAGGCCTTCCTGTAAGCTGTAGAAATGGATCGTGCTGTCATATGTAATGAAAGCTATTTTTGTCCGTGTATTGCCTGGAAGCCTGTAAATGGTTACAAATATTACTGGTGTTAATTTGTTATTGGTATTTATAAAAGACAAGGTTGGCTATTGTAATTCACGATTTACTGTAAATGTTTCTATGGATATGCTGTGACTGTAGAGACATTAAATAAAAACAAGCACCGCTGCCTCAGACTGCTGATCAAATGAATTTTGGAGAGAGATTTGTCATTACTGTGCTGTTCACCTGAGGACTTGCTTGGAGAGGAAGATGCATCCAACTACCTGCAGTAAAAAAGGATTCTCCCTGCTTTTGGTAATTTAGTATCTGGATCAGTGTTTTCTGCACCTCTCCTGCTGCTTCTTCGTCATCACTCAGCCTGTCAGTAATGGGGAACAGAGCAGCTGCATATAGGCACTTGCTGCCCTCATTTTGCTTTTTTTTGTCACTCTTCTACAAGTCCAATTTAAATTGTATCTGTAGCAATTGTTTTGAATGTTTCTAAAAACTACTAGTATTTACACTTGTGAATGATTCATAGTGATCACAAGGTACAAGACAAGAGCTGTTAAATGCAAAGAAACTTTCAGACTATTCACAACAGGGGAAGCTCCCCTTCCTCCCTTGCGAATGGTCAGAATGTTTGTTAACATAGCAGGAAAGAGGCTTAGCAGATAAAAGTGAAGTTGGGTTCCTAAAGTGCCTCACACCACCAATGATGATGGGATCTTTGTGTTTTAAAGGTGATTGTGGTAGTGGTGGGAAGAGGCGGATATCTTTTTACATTAGAGATAAAAAGGTAAATGTAAGCAAACCCATTTTTTGGACATTTTCCCTTTATATAGTAAAAAATAAACACCACCAAAAGAAAGCCAACTAAAAAATTTTTTAAGAAATATTACATATGAAATTTGCGTACAGTGTGGCATAGCCATGTAATTGTCAGGAAATCTATCATATCATTGCAAACTGAAAATTGGCCTAGTAATGAAGGTTAGAACTGATTTAACCCCACCCAAAAAAAAAAAAAAAAAGAAGAGGGGGGTTAAGAAAGGGCCCTAACTAATATAAAAAGAACCATGACTCTGAAATTGTAATGATACATTTTTGTAATCTAAACAGTTGTGCAACCATGCAGCAGGATGATTCAAAATGTTTTTTTTGTTTTTTTAATAGACTTTAATTCTTTGGATACATTTGTGTGTAAACCTACCATTCCAGATTGTCAAGCAAGGTCTGACATACAGTGTTCAAATATCCAGTCTCTATTGCATTGTGGGACACATCAAACATGAACAGATATACTGGAGGCTGAGGAGGCCGAAGCTTTAAAATACAAAACAAACAGAAAAAGATAAAATTTTACCAAATAGCCTGATATGACAAAATGTAAGCACATTCTGAAAAGGTGTAATCAACGTATTTCCTTTTATTATAGCTGTATATATTGTTTGATTATGTGTATTTTCAAAAATAAAGCCAAGAAGCTAGTTCTTTTAGCCTTTAACACAAGCTAGTTACCAAGGTAGATTGTATACTGAAGAAAGTGGAAATTGGTTGCATACCATGGAAGGAAAAACTTATGTAGAATAGTTTACTTTATTGCCAAAGGACATAGACAGGAAGTTACATTGTTCATAACACGAGTTATCCGTGTGAAACCGGTCTACCAATGTTCTTGGAACATCCTGTCTATGTCCTTTGGCAATAAAGTTAACTATTCTACAGAGATTTTTCCTTCCATGGTGTGCGACCAATTTTCCTTTTCTTCATTTACCATTGACGGTGGTGAGGCAGGGCCAGCACCATCGAGGTAATCTTTATCCACAGTCTGAGCGGTGTTGCACTCTTTCTAGATTATATACGGGACACCACTATTCCTGATCAATTTTCAATATAATATGGTAATCCTCACAAAACACATGAACGTAGAAATACATAAAAATGCATCACAGACACACAGAGAACTATAAAGCCACAAAAAGGCCTGTGCAAATAAATTGTTCACAGTACAATGTTATTGCTGAAACGTAAAAAGTATGACTTCTGGAGCTAGTGAGGATATAACAGTATTACCAAAATAAACTGTATGGAAAGTGACAAGGTATACTTGTTTAAGAATGTTAATGTACTTTTTTTTAGGGTGGCCCTCCACTTTAAGCTAGTAATGTAGTTACACTCACCATATATTCTGATGGTGCCATGAATTCAATTGTGGCATTCTGGACCTCTGGTCTTTTGTGTGGTTCGCCATAAGCTCTTGTTACAGGATTGTACATGAATTCTTCAGGCACTAGGTTAATAAAGATACAGAATATAGTAACCCATTATAGTTCTGATCTAACCAACTACATATACATTATTAGGTTATACTGTATACACATGCAGAATATCATCAAAAATGTGCCAGTGTTTTTGCGGAAGAGAGAATGCATCAAAATTTCTTTATAATTTGGTGCTTGAAGCTGGAACTAACCAAAAATGTGCGATTTCAATAAATTCACTCATAGGACCACCTACTGGTGAAATCATATCTGTATGGTCATTTTAAAATACTGGGTGTTCTATAGCAGGGGTCTCCAAACTACGGCCTGAAGACTACATCCTGTCTGCCAAAAGATTTTATCCGGCCCGCAGCATCTGATGTGTTAGAGGGCTTATGATGTAAACGAGGAATGCTAACGCATACTTGGGGAGAAGTAGGTTGGTTGGCATTTAGGAGGACTACAGCTATTGAATCTGCCATCTGTTTTGGCTTGCCCGTGGTCATATCTTTCCATCTTATGTAGGCATTGTAAAGCTGGTCTTGTCATTTGCCCTAATCCCCCTTCCTTTTAGGGCCACGCCTGTTGAGGCTGCCTTTTTCTCTCTCCTAACTGGGTATCATAAAGTGCCATCTTGTGGTTAAACAAACACTTTTGTAAATTATGATCTCACCTTGAGGTCTTCTGATTAAGCAATTTTTGGCAAAACATGTTGAGATCTGCTCTCCACCCCATGGACATATAACATCTGAGCAATAAGGAATTAATATTCTGTTCTCTTATAAGTATAACACTTATCATCCTTAACCACTTCAATACAGGGCACTTATACACCTTCCTGCCTAGACCAATTTTCAGCTCTTAAACATTTTCAATGACAATTGCGCGGACATTTGATGCTGTACCCAAACAACATTTTTCAAATTTTTTTACCCACAAACAGAGCTTTCTTTTGGTGGTATTTGATGGTCACCTCTGGGGTTTTTATGTTATGCGCTACAAATAAAAAAAATTTAAAATAAAAAGAACATTTTCTTCGTTTGTTACAAAACTTTGTAAATAAGTAAGCTTTCTCCTTCACCGATGGGCACGGATAAGGCTGCACTGGCTGGCACGGATGAGGTGGCACTGGTGGGCACTCAGAGGCGGCACTGATCAGAGGCGCTGGAAGGCATCACTGATGGGCACAGAGTGTCATCCATAATAGGCAATGGTTGTCATCCCTAGTGGGCTTAGGTCATGGGTGGGAAATCCCTGTAAGTCATGAGTTGTCTGCCTTGCCAATTAGTGCAGAGCCCTCCCGTCAGGAGAGCAGCCAATCGGCTCTCCTCTACTCGTGTTCGTCAGCCTGAGTAAAGCAAAAACCGATGCACGGCTTTTCCCTTTTTACACTGTGATCAGCTGTGACTGGAAACAGCTGATCACGTGGTAAAGAGCCTCCATCAGAGCCACTCTACCTAGGTTGGAGATGCTGCTTTCTTCTATTACCAAGTTCTGTTTTCATTTACAAAATTTATTTTTTGCAGCCTACAAATCTTTGTAACATATAAGACGTACGGAAAAGATTGCAGACCCCTGCTCTATACTATTATTGTATCTGAAAGACTGAACTTTAGTCATTAAGCAATTAAAAAGGAGGGGAATGTATCAAAACTGGAGCAGCCAAAATTTGGACCAGTTGTAAATGTCAAACAGATGCCATCTTTCATTTTCAAAGCTTAAAGTGGTGTTGCCACCAAAAAATAAAAAGTTGTTTAAAATTCTTTAAAAATAAAAAAAATATGAAAACAAAAAAAAAATTTTTTACTCACCTCTAAATACCTGTTGCTAGGGGGGGGCGTGGCTAACCGCCGAGCAGGATGGACGTCTGACTCCTCAGCTCCCGCACCGACCGGACTATCGACCGGAGCATCGCCGTACAGAGCACACGTACGAACTCCTTAACACGACCGGGTGACTACCGTAGAGCCCAGCTATGCCTCAGACGAACCGAAAGCGGAAGGAATACCGGACGCCGAAGAAATTGACCGATTATTTTACTCAGCCGCCTGACACAGAAATCCAAGATGGCGCCCGCGGCCCTGTCAGAAAACCTTCGGATTACACTGACCTCTGATGCGGACGAATCTGCAATATCCATCCAGCAGCACTCCCCTGCAATATCTCCACAGAATTCTCCCTCTTCAGCCAGTAACAGCCCTGCCAAAGCGCGGATGCGAATGGATTCTGCGGGGCCTAACTCTGAGGTAAGCCCTGCATCCATCTTACCCACACGCCAGCCCTCAGCTATTGCGGCCTTCCCCACATCAGACCAGCCTGTCCTGGACACTACTATGAAGGAGATGCTCATCTCCTTGCAATCCTCTATACATAATGAATTATCATCCATGTTTACCCAGTTTTCATCTCATATGCTACATATGGGGCAAAAAATCCAACGTATTGAACACCATATGAGTGACCTGACTATTACGGTTAATGACCTAGTGGATGCCCAAGACCACACACATGACGAACAAAAATGGATGAAATCCAAAATGGCGGACCTCGAAGACCGCTCTAGACGTAATAACGTCAAGATCAGGGGTATCCCCGAATCGGTATTACCTCATGACCTTAACACCTACGCCAGGAAAATGATCTCAACACTGCTACCTGACCTGTCACCGATGGAGACCATTATTGACCGCATACACCGCATCCCTAAGCCGTCGCACTTGGCTGACACCATACCCAGGGACGTCCTGATGAGGGTGCACTTCTATCATGCTAAAGATCAGCTAATGTTCAAGTCCCGGCATATGAATAGGCTACCCGAACCATTCTCTGATCTACAACTATTTGCGGATCTGTCTCAACACACCAGACAACTGCGCAAACAGCTGATAACGATTACCAAACCGCTGTTCAACCACAAAATCCCCTATCAATGGGGTTACCCGACTAAAATCATTGTAACCAGGAATGGGTCTAAACACATTATTACATCAGTCCCTGAGGGCATAAAGCTTCTACAACAATGTGATATTCTCCCGGAAGAGCCTGCCGTACAGTCCAACAACCGCAGAGGGCCTTCTCCGCCTCTATACCCTAAACAACCGCCTAATGCCCGCTGAATCTTTACTGCTGGCGATGCTCACCCGCTTCAATTCATGTTCTGCACCACATTACTCCGGTTGGTGCCCTGCTCGGGATGTGTTAACCATAAACTTTCACCCCGTATAGTTTCAACAGCCTAGTGTTTTTTTTTTTGGCTGTTCTACACTACAGTATTAATTACCTCTTTATTGTTCTGCCTACCACTACCGAAGTACTAATTTCTACCCTTTCCTTCCACTGCTCCTGCTTCTCCTCTTCCCTGGTTTGCCTCTGTTTTGAGAACTGCACCTGCTCTGGCTACAGGAACCCGCATCCGGACACCATCTGACATCTTATAGAGAATCTCACTCACTGTAAGTACCTACCACCACGCCTGACATCTGCACCTGACCTGCACAATGCCGAAATTTCTATCCCTTAACACTAAAGGACTTAACCACCCAGCGAAGAGATCCTCCATGTGGAGGACCGCTCTCCAATCCAAATGTGATGTCCTCTGCCTCCAAGAGACCCACTTCAAAAAGCTAGACAGCCCCCATTGTTCCAATCGCCATTTTCCTCACATCTTTCAATCCTCAGGACCTGACAAACGTAATGGGGTTATGATAGCGGTAAAAGACACTGTCACCTTCACCCTCCACAATAGCATGGAGGACGAAGATGGAAGATATATAGCCCTAGATTGTACCCTCAACAAAACCAGATATACTATCGTAAACGTCTACTCTCCCAATACTGGCCAAATTAAATTCCTCTCTAGACTGATGAACAAGCTTAACAAGTTCCGACAGGGATGTCTCATTGTCTGTGGGGACTTTAACATAGTTCCAGATAATTTCATGGATGCCTCCTCCCGTTCCTCCAGGCTATCCTCCCCTATGACTACCTTCATACGGAACAACAACTTATACGACATCTGGAGATGCCAACATACCACCGAAAGAGACTACTCCTTTTTCTCCCACAGACATAACTGCTACACGAGAATTGACTACTTCCTTGTAGATAAATGGACGCTGACCAACTCCACCGAATCAGGCATTGGTACGATCACTTGGTCGGACCACGCTCCGATCTCACTCACTGTCACCGATCATCTGAACTCCCCACGGCATACGGTATGGAGAGCGAATGCGGACATCATTCACTCCCCGGAACACTCCTTGTACATACGTAACCAGCTTGAAGAGTTTTTTACCCTTAATACTGGCTCAGTCTTTTACTTAGTAATACTGTCCTCTGGAATGCTCATAAGGCATTCGTCAGAGGGATTATAATGCAACTCTCTGCTCGAGAGAAGAGGAGGAGATCACAGCGTCTAGACACATTAATAGCCAAAATTAATGCACTCGATGTTCAAAACCAAACCACACCAGACCCTAATTCAAAAGACTAGTTAGTCCTCCTTAGACAGGAACTTAGAAATTTACTCCTAGAATATCATACTCGCACCAACACGAAATTCAAAGCACGCTATTATACTACAGGTAACAAGGCGGGGAAAGCACTTGCTCCAAGGATCAAGGGTCACTATGCTAAATCTAGAATACATCATCTCTTTCATCCAACCACAAAGCAGAAACTTTTAGACCCTCAAGCTATTGCAGATGCCTTTAGCCAGTACTACCATACTTTATACAACTTGAAAGATGACCCCAACACCACTCAACCCTCTATTGCTGACATCAATTCCTTTCTTCAAACGATCGACCTACCAACATTATCACAACAACACATCTCTGACCTGAACACCCCTTTCACACAATTAGAAGTTCAAAACATAGTATCAACCTTGCCTTCCCACAAATCACCAGGGCCTGACGGCTTAACTAATGAGTACTATAAACAATTCAGTACTACTTTGGCTCCCTACCTATCACAAGTGTGCAATGACGCTGCCTCCTCCTCTTCTCTTCCCAATGAAATGCTTAATGCTCTGATAATTACTCTACCGAAGCCAGGGAAAGAGCCCAACACACCACAAAATTTTCGGCCAATATCTCTCCTAAACACCGACACCAAAATCTTCGCTAAACTCATAGCCAATCGCTTAGTCCAAATTATGCCCACTTTGATACACCCTGATCAATCAGGCTTCACGAAGGGTAGACAAACTTATGATGCTTCAAGGAGATTGATGAACATAATTCATCACGCTGAGACTAGTAGAACGCCTTCTCTGCTTCTATCTCTAGACGCAGAGAAGGCGTTCGATAGAGTCCATTGGGCTTACCTAGAAGCTACCCTTAAAAAATTTGGATTCCAAGGTCATATTTTTTCAGCAATTATGGCCCTATATTCTTCTCCATCGGCACAAGTTTACACGGACGGAATAACCTCCCGAGCTTTTCCAATAACCAATGGTACCCGCCAGGGTTGTCCCTTATCACCACTTATCTTTAACCTGATCATGGAACCCCTGGCGGCACATATCAGAAATTGCACAACCATCTCTGGCTTTAAAATAGGCCACATAGACCACAAAATAAATTTATTTGCAGATGATGTCATATTGATGCTTACTAACCCTATGACTTCCCTGGCTTCGGTACAACATGTTTTAACTACCTTTGGCTCCGTCTCTTATTATAAGGTCAACGAAACCAAATCATATATTTTAGAACTGGGCCTTGGTGCTGTCAGTAGCAATATTCTAAGAAACCAATATGCATACCCTTGGGCTGACCAAGGAATTCCGTACTTAGGCATTGTACTCACTAAATCGGTGTCTAGATTGTTTCAAGCCAACTATGTTAAAACCAAACAATTGTTAATCAAAGATCTGTCCAACCTCGCCAAATTTGAACTTTCATGGTCGGGTAGGCTCGCTGCGTTTAAAATGCTCACATTACCTAAAATTCTATATCAATTTCGCACCCTTCCCATCCCCTTATCCAAATCATACCTAGCTTCTTTGCAATCTATTCTTAGTAAATACATGTGGCAAGATAAAAAACCTAGTAGCAACTATTCCAAACTTCTCAAACATAAGCATGCTGGGGGTATGGGATATACAGACATCCGGGACTATTACTTGGCCACCATCCTCTCCCAACTGCGGGAATGGACTAACCCCCCCCATACTACGCTATGGGGAGATATAGAAAATTGTGCCACACCTGGTCCCGACCTCAAAAGCTGGTTATTTAGCTCCCTAGTCTCGGTGACAAATTTCAGCATCTACTCACCCACCATAAAAGCATCGCTTTCTGCATGGAAAATACTTTGCAATAACACATTGTCATCCCTCCCTATGAAAGACATACCGGTATCATTACAGACCCTCCAAATCTTATCACCTGATCTAACTATCCCTACATGGCTCACGTCCAGGGCATCCCACACTAATGATCTTAGGACCCTCACGGATAACAAATCTTTCCCTGAGATCCAGTCCATTTATGGGGCACCCTCGTCAGATTTTTTCAATTATCATAGATTACGCTCCTGTCTGACCACACACACCCGCTTAGAGGGTGCAATACCCTTAAAACTATGGAATTACTATTTCAAACAAGATTCTACATATAAAGGTATATCGATTATTTACCCCCTGTTGCAGGAGAAAAATATCTTCTTCAAATCCAAACCCTTCCTAGATTGGGAATCAGACACACTTCTCCACTTCTCTGACGCCCAATGGCAACAAGCCTTTACCTCTGTATACAAAGCCACACGGTGCACAGGCTTATGGGAACTGACGTCAAAAATCACTCTTCGCTGGTATATGACTCCCCATAGACTCGCTAAATTTCAACCCGGCACTACCCCACTGTGCTGGCGCAACTGCAACCATACAGGAACTTTATTCCACATTCTGTGGCAATGTCCACATATTAATCTCCTTTGGTCAGACGTTACGAAACTTATTCGAGACGTAAGCAATGTTCCAATCTCTCTGTCTCCACAACTTGCTATACTCAACATATTTCCGGACGATGTCCCTCATACATGCCGCACAGTCCTTACTCATATTCTTCTGGCAACTAGACTACTTCTAACCAGAAACTGGAAATCCTCTACCATACCTAGCATCCTAGACGTTACCACACTAGTGCACTCTCACTATACATACGAGCTGATTGGGTCCAGAGGCTTACCATCCTATGCAAAAACCCAGGCCCAATGGCTCCCATGGCACAAATGGTACTCATCCCAGATAACCTGACTTTGTTCCTGATGAATATCATTTTTGTTATCTTGTGATTGCTGGTTCATCATTCCATACTTTGTTCTCAAACCCCCCCCCCCCCTTTTCCCTCCCACCCCCCAACCTCCCCCCCATCTTCTTCCCTTCTTTTTATCCGTCTCTCCCTCCCTTCATTACCCTACCCTCTACCCCACTTTTACTGCTGTACTATATTCCAAGGCACACTCTTGAGTTACACAATGCTAGTCCCTGTTTTCTGATTCAGATACAACTATGTGCCGAAGTTACTGTTGTTGATATCGTCATTGTTCATGCTGCCTATATCTGTATGACATCCAAGAATTGTATTGGATGTAGTTGCTATACATACTTTGTATCTTGTGAAATTTAATAAACATCATTTTGAAAATACCTGTTGCTAGGGGGTCCCTCGTAGTCTGCCTTCTTCCTTGCACGGGTTGGTGACATCACTTCCCCTCACGCCGCAAGTCACCTGGGACCTGTCACGTGTGACTGTATGGCTATCACGGCGCCCTACACCACTCGCGCGTGCGCAGTGGGTGCCCGGCTGTGAAGCCACAGCAGAGTGCCCACAGTACGTATGACGGCGCCGCGAGCGGAGCGGGGGAACGAGTCCATCCTGATCCTCCAAAAGGCAATCGGATATTCCCTGGATCAACATTACCTACAGTATTGTTAGTACCTACTTATATTATGTACATTTGGGAAGGAATCCAGGCTTTTTTTAAATCAATCTACTGATCTGGACAGAATCAGCTCTTGAGGGAGTCCATTTCACATCTCTTACTGTAAAGAAACCTTTTTTGCTTAAGAAAGAAAAAAAAAAAAAAAAAAAAAAAAAGAAGAAGGGGGGGGGGGGGGGGTGGGGGGTGATGAATGTATGCAAAAAATATTTCATGAGATCCCCAATAACAATCAAGGTGAAGTTAACAATTCCTAGTGCATATGCTAGTAAAAATACCATGCAGACATCACCATAACCACCCCTAGACCAGACTATCTTTGCATAAAACTTGTACAGATGTAGTTATCAATATTTAGATGGGCCTGGTGTAGGTTGATGTAGGGGGGTGGTATAAAAGCTTGTCGCTCTACACGTTTTGCGCAGGTGTGCTTCTTAAGGAACTTGAGGTAAATATTGTGAATAATCACATGCCAGGAATCATTGTGGTATTATAAAGCGTAGGCTAGAGAGTGTACCGGCAAGGGTTCAAATATTAAAAGGATCAAACACAGTAAGCAGAAGGGTGGTGGAGCAAAAAAATGGATATGCAGTGGTGGTGGTGGGGGGAGGAATTCATGTATAAACATCAAGTGGGGTAGATCCTTCTATGATCACCTCCACCTCTATATACCACACTGACTGCTACACAATCCAGAAAACAGTAGAAAACCAGTTCACAGAGTATAACCCATTCCCGCTGTGTACACGCAGATGTGTGTACTCTGCTTTCGGGAGTTATACCGGGAAGATGCCTGCAGCTGCAGGCATCATCCCAGTGCAATCGGCTTTCTCAGGATAACAACCGATAAAAGCCGCTCGGTTGTTATCCCAGAGGAGCGGGAGGGGACGTCCCCACCTCTTGCCGCTCTTCCTGGGCCTCCCGGTGGCATGGGAGAGCCGATCGACAATCCTGTTCTTCTGGCGGCTAGTGACACAGTGGAACGAAGCCGGAAACTGCTTTGTTCCAGTTTCCTTGATGTAAACACGGAAGTGAAGTCACGTCGTCACTTCCTGTTTACTCAGCTGCCAATGGCGCTGGATTTTAAAAAATATACAGTATTCAGATCAAAGTATTCAGATCACTGAAAACAGTGTAAGTGCAAAGGAGGGAACCCCCCCCCCCCCAATTCCCTCCATAAAGAGTACCTGTCACCACCTATTACTGTCACAAGGGATGTTTACATTCCTTGTGACAGCAATAAAAGTAATCAAATTTTTTTAAAAACACAATTTAATATAAAAATAAAAAAAATCTAACCGCCCCGTCACCACGAGCCCACGCAGCAAAGAAAATACATACGGAAGTCGCGCCTGCATATGTAAACAGTGTTCAAATCACACATGTGAGGTACCGCCGCGATCGTCAGAGCGAGAGCAATAATTCTAGCACTAGACCTCGCAAACCAACCGCGGGAACTGTTTAAAACTAATCAATGAACCCGGTGTGCCTAGAAACCCCAGAAAATGAATCCCAGGATTACTGTGACAAACTGTCGGATTTTTTCATCAATAAAGTCAAAACCATCAGGGAAACAATTTGTCAGAAGAAAATATCCAACCTCAGCCAACAAATACATAAGAGGAGGTCTGCACCAACATTCCACAACCGCCGAAATTTTCACTAACCCCAATTACTGCAGACACCACAAAAAACATCATTAATAAACTTCGTGACAGTACCCCACCAATTGACATCATCCCCACAAAACTACTGAAAGAATGCTCCGACACCGTGGCTCCGACCATAAGCCACCTCATAAACCAATCATTCCACGAAGGGATTGTTCCTAGCATCCTCAAACAAGGCATCGTCAAACCTCTACTCAAGAAAACAAACCTGGACCCTCAGGACCCAAACAACCGTAGGCCAATTACAAGCCTTAACACCATTTCAAAGATCATGGAGAAAGTAGCATTACATCAGCTACAACTCCGCCTGGATACTCACAAACTCCTGGACCCGCTGCAATCAGGCTTCCGCCCGGGTCATGAGCAGAAACAGCACTCCTTAAGATTTGGGACGATGCCCTCGAAGCAGCAGATGACGGAGAGCAGTGTCTCCTCGTACTGTTAGACCTTAGCGCAGCGTTTGATACAGTAGACCACAATACTCTACTCGTCGCCTCACAGAAGTAGCCGGAGTCCATGACATAGATCTCCAATGGTTCGCGTCCTTCCTAGGAAATCGTTCAGACAGTGAAACTAGGAAAATTCCTCTCTGAATCTGGGGCAGTCACCTGCGGAGTCCCTCAAGGCTCTCCTTTGTCACCCGTTCTCTTCAACATTTACATCCGCCCACTCCTCCAAATCATCAGATGCTCAGGCCTTTGCTTCCACTCTTACGCCGACGACACGCAACTTTATTTCCGGATCAATGGAAAAAAAAGATCACCAACAACTTGAAAACTGCCTCAAATCAATAGAGGACTGGATGACCACTAACTCCCTCCAACTCAACGAATCAAAGACAGAACTTGTTATCTTACACCCAAATCATAATCCCGTAACCAAAACCTCCTGGTCTCCACCCGTAACCAAAACCTCCTGGTCTTTGGGCAGACCATCTCCCAAGAGGCCAAGAGTCTCGGGGGTTATTTTACACGCACAAACGTCAATGGATGCGCAAATAGGAGCAGTAGTCAGTGGATATCACCATCTGCTACGCATGCTTCGCAGACTCATCCCTTTTATCCCAAAGGATGACAAAGCAGTGGTAGTTGGAACAATCATTAATTCACGACTGGACTACGCAAACTCGCTTTACATAGGATTTCCACAATATCAACTTGCGCAATTACAACTGATCCAAAACATGGCGGCAAGGCTGATAACAGGAAAAAAAAACCCTGGGAATCCATCTCTCCTTCCCTGAGGAGCTTACATTGGCTAACCGTAAAAAAAAAAAATAAAAAAAAATAAAAAAATAAAAAATCGGATCACGTCCAAGACCCTTTGCCTCACCCACAAATGCGTGCATAGAGAAGCTCCGCAATACCTAATGGAGAAAATAAATCATTACACACCAAACCGCAGTCTTCGATCAGCCAACAAAAACCTCTTCCTCGTTCCCAAAGCCCGGTATAAATCCAAGGGGGATTGGAGATTCGCTGTCCAAGGGCCTCGGCTATGGAATGCTCTACCAATCAACATCCGCCTGGAAGAAAATCACCTGGCTTTTAGGAAAAAAAAAACTCAAGACCTTCCTCTTTTAGCAGATGATCAAAGCTCGCCACAGTGCCTAGAGGCGATTCACTGTGCGCTATACAAGTATTTCATTCATTCACCTCCTCTAACCTGGTAACCGTAAAAAAAAAAAAAAAAAAAAAAAAAAAATTAAAGCATCGCCTTTGGAGATTTCATGTTTTTTTTAAATTCACGAAAGTGTCCCTTTTCCTAAAAAATTGCATTTAAAACACTGCTGCACAAATACTGTGTGACATAAAATATTGCATTGTTACCAGCATATGTGCTAGGAATTTTTTTTTACTTCACCTTGATTGTTATGATTTTTTGTATTAATAAAATATTTAATTTTAGATGGCTGTGTGTTGTAGTGCCTAAAAAGTCCATCTATTGTTCACTTTACCAATTCACAAAGTACAGTCCAAATGTAGACAATGCAAACCATTTAACATTACAGCTCAACATTTTTAATTTAAGATTGAGTGGGGAAGAGATAAAATTTCGATCAGTTTTTTTTTCTCTCTGTCTGTGACCCCATAGAAGAAGATATTTCTACACATCCTGCCCCAAAGATGCCCAGGCAAGAGATGGGCCAATGTAAAGACCTTTCCAACAAGTGAGGGGATTTTTATTTTTTTTAATAAGGTCATAGCTGGCAGTAAAACCCTAGCAGAGGCTCTAACTTTTATCAATGTTAACCCAAAATAAAATGCTTTAGCTGAAGTTAGACTTTCATATTTAAATTCACATAGCTAACACATGGAACATTTTTCTGATACAAGAAACAATCCTTTCTTCCAAGGAAAATAAACAAATTGGGTAATAAATTCCTCACACCAAAACACAACTTACCGTCATTTACTCTGTAGCATAAGTTACATTTCCATCGCCTTTGGTCCAAGAAGGTTACAAAAGGGTTGATGTATGTACGGCAAGAGCGGCATCTGACTATAGTACTGGAAGTTACAACAGGAAGTTGCTACAAAAACAAAAAGATTTTTGATCTTAAAGGAAATATAAAAAGATGTCAAGTACCACTGTTAAGAGATGTATGGGTTTATTTATTTGATTCATACTTACCTTGGTGTATGGGAGCATCAGACTGATGCTGCAGCTGTCCCCCGCCATCTGTGCACTGACAGCCGAGCATCGGCGATGGCTCGGTTCTCACAGATCCCAGAGAGGAATGCTGCTGTCAAGTCAGCGTCTCATCTCTTCTCCACACTCACTGGAGTGCTGAGCTGTGGAGGGACAGGGAGAGGCCGTCTCAGCGGCTTGCTGAGATGCCGAGACTGCCATCAATCAAGTCAGCTGGCAAACCTGGAAGTTGGGATGAGGCACTGCCTCGGCTGATGGCAGTGACGTCAGCGAAAAGCAGACTTTAGACCGCTGAAAACTGGTCACAATAGTGCAAAACAAATTGCACTCCTGTAACCCCATAGGAGAAGCCCAGCCTGGACTTCCCCTATAAAAACATATCTATGCGTGTAGAAACTTTAAAGAGGTGTTCCAACCTGTTAATTTTTTAAAACTTTTAACCAATTTCGGACCAGCTCACGCCGATATACGTTGGCACTTTGAAGAGGGAAATCTTTGTTATGGCAGCAGCTAGTCATAACCCTGGTATCCTCTTCTTCAGTGAGCAGTCCGGTTTCCGATAACAGCGATCTCACGCGAATCCGCCACAGAGATCACTTTTATCAGTGGCAGGTTCTTTTTGTTTTTTAAAAGAACAGTGTAAAAATAAATAAGAAAACATATATTTTTTTTAAACACGCCCTGTCCCAAGCTCTTATGCAGAAGCAAAACGCATATGTGAGCGGTGTTCAAACCACACACGTGAGGCATCGTCGCGATCGGTAGAGCAAGAGCAATAATTCTAGCCCTAGACCTCCTAACTCAAAACGTACAACCCGAAAAAAAAATTTAAACGTCGCCTCTGGAGATTTTTAAGGGTAAGGGTTTGTTGCCATTCCATGAACGGGTGCAGTTTTGAAGCATGACATGCTGGATATCAATTTACTCGGTGCAACATTATCTTTCTCAATAGAAAAAAAAAATAATATTGGGCTAACTTTACTGTTGTCTCTTTTTTAATTCGAAATGTGTATTATTTTCTCTCTAAAAAAAGTGTGCTTGTAAGACCACTGCGCAAATACGGCATGACAGAAAGTAGTGCATTCCCCACCATTTTATTCTCTAGGGTGTTAGAAAAAAAAAAAATGTATAAATGTTTGGTTGTTCCAAGTAAATTTCTAGCAAAAAATTGTATTTTTATAACAGCTTACCTGTAAAATCCTTTTCTTGGAGTACATCATGGGTAATTACTTAATGGGTTATGGGCCACCATCAGGTGTTGACACTGGTATACCCAATACAGGAAGTTGACTCCCCTATATAATCCCTCCTCCTTCCAGGAGTACCTCAGTTTTTGTAGCCAATATACTCACTCAAACCTCGTAAAAAGAGGGGAGGGACCTCTGTGTCCCATGATGTACTCCAAGAAAGGGATTTTACAGGTAAGCTGTTCTAGAAATCTTTTTTTTCTTTATCGTACATCATGGAACACAGAGTCCTAAGCAATTACTTAATGGGACGTCCCATAGCAATGCTACTAGAGGGGAGGGAGACACAACCGGTAGGACACCCCAGACCTGAGGACTTATACTGCTGCCTCGGACACAGTGTGCCTGAAGGCAATATCCTCATTCCTCCTTACATCAACTTAACATTTTGTGAATGTATGCACTGAAGACCAAGTTGTGGCCTTGCAGATCTGAGCCATGGAGGTCTGGTGACGCACTGCCCAAGAAACACTAGCCGCTCTGGTAGAGTGCCCCTTGACTTTAAAGGGGGGAATCTTACCCTTTAAATCATAAGTTTGAATAATAACTTGCGAATACACTTAGTGACAGTGGATTTTGACGCTACCTGTCCTTTTAGGACCTTGTGGCAGAATAAATAAGACATCGGTCTGATGAATCTGAGCAGTTGCATTTAAATAGATTTTCACTGCTCACACCACATCAAGACAAATGTAGTGACTTCTTCCCTGGAACATGGTTTTGGGAAAAACGATGCCAGGACAATAGCTTGGTTCAGGTAAAAACCTGAAACTACTTTTGGCAATAAGCCTGGACAAGGGCGTAGCACCACTCTGTTATCATGAATAATCAAATATGGCTCTTTACAAGTATGAGCAGCCAATTCCGAAACCCAACTTGCTGGAGGATATAGCAACCAAAAATACCAGCTTCCTTGTCAGAAGGACTAAGGGAATATGCTGTATCGGTTCAAATGGCTGTTTTTTTTTTTTTTTTAATACTAACACTTGGGCTAGTGGCTAGCACTGTCACCTAGCAGTAAGAAGGGTTGCTGGTTCAAATCCCAACGACACTACCTGTCTGGAGTTTGCATGTTCCCTGTGCCTGCGTGGGTTTCCTCCGGGTACTCCGGTTTCCTCCCACACTCCAAAGACATGCAGGTAGGTTAATCGGCTTCTGTCCAAAATTGGCCCTAGTATAAGAATGGGGACCTTGGGCTGTGGGCTCCTTGAGGGTAGGGACCAATGTGAGTGTGCAATGTACAGGGATAGGGACAATTGTAGACACTCACTCAGGTTGAACTGGATGGACTGGTGTCTTTATTCAACCTTACTAACCATGTAACAAAACTAAACTCAAGTCCCAAGGGCTCAAGGGTGTTTTAACCGGCGGATTAATCTGCAACACCCCTTGTCTAAAACCCTGGACTAAAGAATGTGTAGCAAGCAGTCTTTGAAATAAAAATCGATAAGGCTGAGACTTGGCCCTTATAGTACTCAGGGCCAACTTCATCTCTACGCCTAATTGTAGAAAGGCAAGAATTCTGCCTATAATATATCTCCGAGGGTGCCAACCCTTGGATTCACACCAGGAAACATAATTCTTCCAAACTCTATAATATATAGTTCTGGAAGTTGGCTTTCTTGCATTAATCAAAGTTGAGATAACTGACCTTGAAAGCCCACATTTCTTCAGAATGTGGGTTTCAATAGCCAAGCTGTTAAATTTTGCATTTGTAAAGTAGGATGGAATATCGGCCCTTGTGAAAGCAAGTCTGGTCTTAGCGGGAGGGGCCATGGACCTTCCACTGCCATCTTTCCAGCTTGACCCTGCAAAGAAGTCGTGGCAGCAACTGAATAGGGGGAATGCATAGATCAGTGAGAACTGATCCCACGGGGTCACCAACGCATCTGATACACATGCGAATGGATCCCTTGTCCTGGACACAAAGTTGACTAACTTCATGTTGAATCTGGACACTAGAAGATCTACGTCCAGAGGCCCCCATTTTTGGCAAACAGCCCAAAAGAAGGGGTGAAGAGAACATTCCCCTGGGAATAACTTATGGCGACTTAAGAAGTCCGCCTGCCAATTCTCTACAACGGGGTGAAAACTACAAATAGGCATGTGACATTCTTTTCTGGTCAAGTTAGAATACGGTTCACTTCTCTCTGAGCTGAAAGACTCTTGGTGCTCCCTTGATTGATATAGGCCACAGCTGTGGCATTGTCAGATTAAATCCTGACAGGACAATTCTTTAACCTGGAGGTCAAGGTTTTCAAAGCCAGACACACTGCCCAAATCTGTAGGATGTTGATGGGCAGGGTTCTATTGGATCTTGACCACTATCCCTGGACTGTAGTTTTCTCTAGTACTGCTCCCCAGTCAGAGAGGCTGGCATCTGTCATTACTACTTTCCAGATAATTGGTCCCGAAGGACTTTCCTTTCAGCAGATTCTGGGTTAGTAACCAACTGAGGCTTTGGGACACCCTTGGGGACAGCCGCATTGACAAGTCCAAAGCTTGGGCCATCTTGTACCAAGCAGACAGGATACTGTTTTGCAAGTATCTCAAATGGAACTGTGCATAGGGAACTGCTTTGAAGTTACCATCTTTCCCAACAACCTCATGCAAAGTCGAATCGAGGGATCTTTTTTACCTGACCATCCGCACCAGCTCTCGTATAGAGCTGATCTTTGCCAGATGCAAGAACACCCTTTTTTGGGCCATGTCTATGATCAGGCCCAAATACTCCAGCTTTCTTAGAGGGTTTAAGGAAGACTTCTCTAGGTTGAGAACCAGACTTTCAGGGTAACTGTTTGTAATGCGTACACTTTGCTCCAAGAGAGCCACTGACTGGTCTATTAACAATAGACCATCTAGGTATGCCAAGACTGTTATGCCCTGTGCCCTTAGCCTGGCTTGAGGTGGGGCCTGTACTTTTGTGAACATCCGGGGGGCTGTAGCTAGCCAAAGGGCAAGGCTACAAACTGAAAGTACTATTCTACTTTAAAGGGCAGAAACCTCTGCTGAGCAGGGAATATAGGGACATGCAGATATGCATCTCTGATGTGCATGGATGCGAGAAGCTCTCCTCCTTGTAGGATGGAAACTACTGACATGCAAAAGGAGCGTATCTTCAGGAACTGTTTTAGATTCTTTAGCTCTAGAATGGGTCCAACACCACCATTTGGCTTTGGTACCATAAACAGGTTTGAACAAAACCCCGAACCTTGCTCTTGTGTGGGAATCTGTATGATCACCCCCGGAGCCAATAACCGTTCTAGTGCTTGAAACAGGGATACATTTTCCCTGGATTCTTGAGACGGTGGAAACTCCCGGAATTCTAGTTTGTATCCTAGAGACAGCGTGGAGAGAACTCATCTGTCCTGAATTTCCCTTTGCCAGACTTCTGAGTATTTCTCACTTCATGATGAGGCTTTAGTGTTCTGCTTTGCGGCCTCAGGTCTTCTTTTGTGCCTGGGTCTGACCCTGAGGTTTTCCTCTAGAGTCTGACAGCGGAGGCCTGCACCACTGCCTAGAAGTGGATACCACTGGCGCACGTTTAAACTTTCCTTTGACTGGCAAAAGATTACTCTTTTCACTAGAAAATTGTCTGGATGTATTTATCCAAATCATCGCCAAATAGTCTCTCCCCATGAGGGAAAACTAGTCAGAAGCTTTTTACAAGGGGCTTTGGCTTCCCAATTCTTTAACCAAAGGGTTCTACGCACGTGTATTAGCACAAGACAGGACGCCTGGTGAATAGAATCTTTCATAGCGTCTATAGCAAAACATAACGCCTTTGGTAGTTCAGCCGACTTACGGGCCTGTTGTGCAGGGTCCTCTTTAAGAGCATCTGTAAACTGGTCCTTAGAGGACTGACAGATGCCCATTGCAGCGACTGCAGGTTGAGTAACAGTCCCTGTCGAGGAAAAAAAAGAAAAAAATAAAAAGATTTTTTTTAACAGGAATTCCAACTCTATCTGTTGGATCTTTAAGCATTTATGCATTGTCAACTGGACAAGTCACTCTTATTCACACTGGAAATCGCAGCATCAACTGCTGAAACTTTCCATCTTTTGGTAAAATTTTCCCCCATGGGATAGAGAACTGAGAATCTCTTTGGAGGGAGAAAATGGTTATCCGGATGATACTATTCGGCATAAATAAGCTTCCCTAGTAATGCGTGGACAGGAAACTCATGCAAAAGTTGTGAAGGTTTCAAAGAATCCAAAGAAGAAAAACTTTCAGCTGACTGTTTGGGTAGCATGAAAGTGGTGGATCAAACCATCTCCGTAAAGATTTGTACCGCAGATTGTGAAGCATAATCAACCGTTTCCACCACAGAAGAATGATTGGTTTGCTCTACCTCTCGATCGTCTGAGGATAATACCTCATCCTGTCTGCACTGTTCCCTTGGTAAAGGGTTTGAAGTGGGAGTGAGGGATCTAGCATGCTTCCGAACCCCCTGAATGGAGGATGCGATTAAAGGCACTAATCTTCCTTCTAAGCCGTGCAAGGCAGAGGAATATGCATCTTCAGTCATGTACACAGGAGCTGAAGTGTGAAAAGCAGTTGCACCACCAAATCTGTTGCAAAGCTCACCCTGGCTTGCCATGTCAGGCATCGCCGAAGAGGATGACAGTTAGAGGCATGACTGGAGTTCCCAGTGCCTGGAAGTGGAAATTTTGGTGCCTTAGTAGTAACCTTGGAAGCCATAGTGGAAAGCACAAAAGCAGAGGCACTCTAAGAGTGTACTATTTACTGCAATAGTAATAAAAAACAATGGTAGTACAGATTAAACTGATGCTAAACAATACTGTCTTTCCCTGTACTGAAAATGCCTGTGTACACCTCTCACATGCTCCAACACTCCTGTGGCAGCTCTCCTTCAGCTGCTCTGTAGACACATATGGTAATAAGATCGTCAGCTTCTATCATCCCCACTTCTTGTAAACCTGATTGCCTGTGCGCAGTGTGCTTCACAGGACGCTGAGTCCACACACGGCGTCGTCCACATTAGCCATGCCCCCTTTTCTCAACCCAACTGCCTCCTCTTTCAAGGTAAAGCACAGCTCATGCATGGCACGCTACAAGTCTGAGAGACAGACCAGGGAGGCGAGAAGGCTGCAGCCGCCATGCAGTGTTCTTTTAGAAAAAGGCTCTGTTGATAAAAAGTAAATGTTTCTTTAAGAAAGCGGCCTGCACCCCTCGAAGGGGGGAGATTAGGGGGTTCTTAGCAGTCTGAGGTGATGATAAGTGTGCTGTTTTTCAGAGAAATGGCACACTGCTTACAGGATGTTTATTGTACCTTCAGAGTACCTGTACCAGCCACTCAGTTAATCCAATTGGAGGGAGAGGACTAAAGAACCCCCTCCAGCTGCTAGGACACACGCTGTTTGTAGCACAGATTTTAAGGGTATGTGTATTGTAACTCCGTCTAGAGACGACTTTAAGGCATTACATGTTAATATGAAAGAAAAGGCATAGGTGGACTTTGCAGTACCTAAGCTTTTCTCGTACCTTTTTCTCGCTGCAGGATACTGCTGAAAACAGACAGATCCAAACTGCACCCATTACAGCGGGTAATGTAGTTAAACCTTAAAAGACCGGGTCCATTTTAATAGGGATTCCATTCTTTTGGACCTGTATAGCACCCCCCAGGACAACTTTAGGTAATGTAGCAAGACCAAAAAGTCCTGGTTCTTAGGGTCCAGCCCTCAAAGAGAAGTGTTACAGGCAGAACCTCGTTCTTCTATGCGAGGCCCAGGTACCATCCTGTGGCCGCAGTGGCATGGATGGATCTGGTTGTGGAGGTCATTTTAAATCCAGCATGGATCCTTCCTGGAGCTCCTCAGAGCACATCTTCACTCGTGACCAACACCTTAGACACTGGCGAAAAAAACGGAGGTACTACTGGAAGGAGGAGGGGTTATATAGGGGAGACAACTACTTGTATTGGGTATACCAGTGTCAACACCTGAAGGTGGCCGATAACCCATTAATTACTTAAGGATCTGTGTCCCATGATGTACGATAAAGAAACTAACTTGTAAAAAACAAACCTCAGAAAGAAGCTCGGTCCTTAAGTGGTTAATATATGGACACTTACCTGTCCAGGGAACCCACAATGTCGGTACCCCAGCCAATCTTCAGATCAGCTTTCGGGTGCTGCCGCCACCATCTCCACTAAGGGGGGGGAACAGGTAGGGAAGCCTTTTGGCTTCACAGATTGCTCCCTGTGTTTGCTTGCTGCGCTTTCTAATTGGCCTGGCAGCGAAGGAAGGAGACTGAACTTCCGATTGACAGTACAGTCAGAGGTCTATTTAATCGTAACATGCAGAACTAGTAGACATTCTCAGCAACTGCAGATTTACTTAGAATTGTTAATGTTGCATCCAAGTTTACTTTAAACAACTATCTTTTTTTAAAACAAATTGTGGTCGTCATTTACTAAAACCAGAGTGAAAAATCCGGTGCGCAACTGTGCATAGAAACTAATCAACTTTCATTTTTATTTTGTCAAAGCTTTAGTGAGCAAGCTGAAGTAGCGTCAAGTAGCACCTGAATGTTGTTCGAGTTGTGTGCGGGTGTACGTGGGTCAGCGAGTGCCGGCGTATTGTCTTGTTGAGTATTAGTGTCAGTAAGCTAGTTTCTAGATGATTTGGACAGGGTAGAATACCGAATCCTCATTAAATTAGTAGGTACATACCTGGTGGGTGTGGAGATGTGACTCAGTGTACATCTTGCGGCATGTATGCGTTCCTTGATCATCCGATCAAGGGCAAATACTGCTGTGCAAAATGCAAGTGCGTTGTTTCTCTGGAAGCCCCGGTTCTGAATCTGGGGAAGCAACTGTCAGCACAGAGAAGTCCCTCCATACTGAAGAAGGAGAGCCAGGAACGTACACAGCAGGTGCTGGCAGGGGCCAGCACAGAGGCGGGTGGAGACAAAGAGGTGCAGGCACTAGAAAAGAGTATATGGGTGACAGTCAGGAAGGGTAGAGGAGGAAATGCCAGGGAGTCCGATCCAGGGCTGAAGCATCCCAATAAGTACACTCCATTGAGTGACATTGGTGAAACCAGTCAGGGACCAGCACTGCTGGAGTTGAGGGACTCTCCTAGCTGCCGGGAGAACACTTCCAGTGAGGGGGGGGGGGGGGGGGGGGAGGGGAAAGGAAAGAGATTCTGGTGGTAGGGGATTCAATTCTTAGACAAGATACAGTTTGGCGCTTCAGGTCTTTGTTACAGATCGCCCTCTCGTCCTATCAGGCGCTCGGTTTCGGCACATCACGGACCTGGTGGACAGATTACTGGGAGGGGCTGGGGAAGACTCGGCTGTCATGGTGCATGTTGGCACCAATGACAAAGTCAGAAGCAGATGAAGTGTTCTAAGGAACGATTTTAGGGACTTGGGAGCGAAATTGAGGAAAGGGACCTCCAAGGTAGCATTCTCAGGAATACTACCAAGTACATTGAGCCACACCAGAAAGGCAGAGGTAGATTAGGAAAGTAAACAAGTGGCTGGAAAGCTGGTGTAGTGAGGAGGGGTTTGTGTTCCTGGAGGACTGGGCCGACTTCTCAGACGATCACCAGTACTATAGAAGGGACTATAGGAGGCACCTAAATGAGAAGTGTGCAGATCAGCTGGGAGTAAAGATGGCCAAAAAGTTTTTGTTTTTTTTTGTTTTTTTAACTGGGCGACCGGGGGGGGAGGGGGGGGATGGGGAGTTCCAGAGGTAGAGATAGTCAATGCAAAACATATTCCAGAGGGTAGTATTGGGGGCATTAGTGCTAGGTTGACTAAAGCACCAAGGCAAGTATAGTAACAAGTCCTAGCTGCAATCTCAGAACACCCAATAAGAGGATAGTATGCGACCGGCCTAAACTACATGGCATACATCACTAATGCCATGAGCCTGGTGGGCAAAATGGGTGAACTAGAGATACTGTTGTACAAGGATTTGGATTTTGTGGGACTTTCAGAGACCTGGCTCAACAGCTCTCATGAGTGGCTGGCAACCATTCAAGGGTATACCTTGAATAGAATGCACAATTTGGGATAAAATCTTATGAACAAAGATTATGGAGGAGAGATGGATTTGCTTTAACCACTGGGCACTTAACCCCCTTAATAACCAGACCAATTTTCAGCTTTCGGTGCGCTCACATTTTGAATGACAATTACTCAGTCATGCAACACTGTACCTATTTGAAATTTTGTCCTTTTTTCACACATATAGAGCTGTTGGTGGTATTTAATCACCGCTGGGTTTTTTTTTATTTTTTGCGCTATAAAACAAAAAAAAAAAAAATCTGTAGAAAAATGAATTTGTCTTTCTTTCCGTTATAAAAGTTGGCAAATTAGTAATTTTTCTTCATATATTTTGGCCAAAATTTATACCACTACATATATTTGGTAAACATAACCCAAATAGGTGTATATTTGGTCTTTGTGAAAGTTAGAGTCCACAAGCTATGGTGCCAATCTCTGAAAATTGATCACACTTGAAGTACTGTCGGCCTATCATTTCTTGAGACCCTAACAAGCCAGGAAAGTACAAATACCCCCAAAACCCCTTTTTGTAAAGTAGACATTCCAAAGTATTTAGTAAGAGGCGTGGTGAGTTTTTTTCAAGTTGACATTTTTTCTCACAATTCTTTGCAAAATAAAGATTCTCTTAACTTTTTTTTTTTCACAAAAAATTGTTATATTAGCAGGTTATTTCTAACACACAGCATATATCTAGCACAAATTACACCCCAAAGCACATTCTACTACTGTTCCTGAGTATGGCGATACCACATACAGAGGCCCAACATGCAGGGAGCGCTATCAGGCATTCTTGGAGCATAAATGACACACATAATTTCTTAACTACCCTCTTACATTTTTGAAGGCCCTGGAGAACCAGGACAATGGAAACGCCCCAAAAATGACCCCATTTTAGAAAGAAAACAACCCAATATATAATCTGAGGCATATCGAGTCTTTTGAACATGTAATTTTTTCCTACACATTTCTGGAAAACGTGTAAAGAAAATTAAAATGCATTTTTTTTTTTTAACTACACAACATTGTCCATTTACATTATATTTCTAACAAACATGTACATACCAAAAATTACACCCCAAAATAGATTCTCCTATTCCTCCCGAGTATGGCGATACCACATATGTGAGACTTTTCCACAGTGTGGCCACAGAGGACCAACATGCAGGGAGCATCATCAGATGTTCTATGGACATAAGCTTCAAACCTAATTTGACTACCTATTACACTTTTGTGATGTACTGTAGTGGCATGGATGAGCATGAATGGGAATGGCCGGGTATGGCTGAGGAAGGCTGGGTACGATTGGGTATGGATGGGGGTGGATGGGATGGCCAAGCATGGATGGATAGATGGGTGAGCATGTATGCAGGGTATGGCTGGGTGAGGATGGATGGATAGATGGATGGATAGATGGATGGATGGATAGATCTGTCACTGAGCAGCGCTGTGGGCACTACACATGCAGCCCACAGCGCTGCTGCCATGATCTCTCCCCTCTCCACTCACAATGGACGGAGAGGGGAGGGAGGAACCGGAAATCACGCTGGTTTACTTACATGTGATCGCTCCGTCATTTGACATTGTGATCACATGGTAAACGGCCGCAATCAGCAGCCGTTCACAATGATGCGCCAGGTCCTATGGACCCAGCGGTCACGGAAGTTCTCGGGTGCGTGCCCCGGGGGCGCACGAGAGCAGAATTCTGGGAGGACGTCATAGTATGCCCTCCCAGAGTTAAGCAACCGCCCTGTAGCAGTCATTCCAAAATGCATCCCTGGGAATTACAGACCAGTTAGCCCAACATCAATAGTATACAAGTTCTTGGAGGGGATAAGTGACTATATACAAGATTTTAGTAACGCGAACGGTATCATTAGTAGTAACCAGTATGGATTCAGGAAGAATCGTTCTTGCCAAACCAATCTATTAACCTTCTATGAGGAGGTAAGTTGCCATCTAGATAAAGGAAGGCCCCGTAGACATGGTGCATCAGGATTTTGCAAAAGCATTTGACACAGTTCCCCATAAACGTTTACTGTATAAAATAAGGTCTGTTGGCATAGATCATAGGGCGAGCACATGGATTGAAAACTGGCTACAAGGGCAAGTTCAGAAGGTGGTGATAAATGGGGAATACTCAGAATGGTCAGAGGTGGGTAGTGAGGTCCCCCCCAGGGTTCTGTGCTGGGACAAATCCTACTTATTTAGTTCATAAACGACCTGGAGGATGTAGTAAACAGTTCAATCTCTGTATTTGCAGACGATACTAAACTAAGCAGGGCAATAACTTCTCCACAGGATGTGGAAACCTTGCAAAAAAGTTCTGAACAAATTAATGGGGTGGGTAACTAAATAATGGGGGGGGGACCTCTGGGGGAATCTAGGATGGAAAAGGACCCGGGGGTCCTAGTAGATGATAGGCACAGCAATGGCATACAATGCCAAGCTGCTGCTAACAAAGCAAACACAATATTGGCATGCAATAAAAAAGGGCATCAACTCCAGAGATAAAGCAATAATTCTCCCACTCTGCAAGACTCTTGTCTGGCCAAACCTAGAGTATGCTGTCCAGATCTGGGCACCAGTCCTCAGGAAGGATGTACTGGAAATGGAGCTAGTACAAAGAAGTGCAACTAATCTAATAAAGGGTCTGGAGGATATTAGTTATAAGGAAAGGTTGCGAGCACTGAACATTCTCTCTGGAGAAGAGATGCTTGAGAGGGGGATATGATTACAAGTCATAAATACCGTACTGGTGACCTCACAATAGGGATAAAACTTTTTTGTGGAGACACGTGGTCACTCATTAAAATTAGAAGAAAAGAGCTTTAACGTTAAACTACGTAGTGGGTTCTTTACTGTAAGAGCGGCAAGAATGTGGAATTCCCTTCATTATCGATAGTTTCAAAAACTATTTGATAAGCACCTGAACGACCGCAACATACAGGGATATACAATGCAATACTGACATATAATCACACACATAGGTTGGACTTGATGGATTTGTGTGTTTTTTCAACCTCACCTACTATACAACTAGTAAGTTAGAAGTGGATTGAATACCGTGCACAGCTGCACCAGATTTTGCACTCTCCCATGCTCGTAAATCAACTCCTATGGGACAAGTTTAGCTATTCAGAGAATAAAGCCTCATACACATGCTTAGATTTTCGGATGACCGAAAGTGCGTTTTTTGTGGAATGCTAGTCTCATGTCGAAAGTGATCAAGTCACTCACAATATGAAAATTTTCATACATCAGAACACAAATGTCAGAAGTGACGTAATGTGTTGACTAGCTTTGTATGTATTCTTTCGTTTGAGCATGCGTAGTCTTGCCCTTTTTTTTCTATAGAAAACCATACTAATGAATGAAAATCGAGGTTGAGTTCACATCCGAAATTTTTTTTTTATAGTCTGCACATCCAGCTTTTGTCTGCCGAAAAAGCTAAATTGGCTGTTGAAAGCACCGTACTAATGATCTAAAAATCGGCAGACAGCTTGTCGTACAAATTTTTCCTCCGATTTTCATATTGTCTGCATGGGCCTTAACAGAATGAAAATATGAAAGTTATTGTCAAGTGAAACTATAACACATGGCTATGGCTTAGCAATTGCCTCTTGCATGAATTTAAAGTCAGGATTACAAAATCTTCAGTGTAATCTTTAACAGCACAGCAACAAGAAACAGCAGAAAATCATTAAAGAAAGAACGGAAACATACAGTGCATGGGAAAATATTCACAGCATTTCTCTTCCACATTTTGTCATGTTACAGCCTTATTCCAAAATTGATTACATTATTTTCCTACAAAAAATACCCCATAATGACAACATGAAAGAAGTTTAAAATCTTTGCAAATTTAAAAATAAAATAAAAAGAAGATGTTCCTACAACCTGATTTGGGCAAAAGGTCCAACAGGCAACAACTCCAAGCACACAGCCAAGATAACAAAATAAGTGGCTACGGGACAACACTGAGTGTCCTCGAGTAGCTCAGCCAGAGCCCAGGCATGAACCCAATTGAACATCTCTGAAGAGATCTAAAAATGGCCATGCACCAACGCTCCCCATCCAACCTGATGAAACTTGTGAGGTCTTGCAAAGAAGAATGGGAGAAAGTGCCCAAAAATAGGTGTGCCAAGCTTGTAGCGTCATACTCAAAAAGACTTGAGGCTGTAATTGGTGTCAAAAGGTGCTTCAAAAAACTATTGAGCAAAGGCTTTGAATACTTATGTACATGGAATTTTTTCAGTTTTTTATTTTTAATAAATTTGCAAAGATTTCAAATAAACTTCTTTCACATCGTCATTATGGGGTATTCTTTGTAAAATTTTGAGGAAAATAATAAAATGTATTCCATTTTGGAATAAGGATGTAACATAAAATGTGGAAAAAGCGAAGCACTGTGAATGCTTTCCAGATGCACTCTCCTTATAACCAGCACTGGCTGAAACAAAATTCAAAAGAAACATATTAATTTCAATAGTAAAGAGATTGTGCAGGTTTGAACAGGTCTGAAAAAGTTTCATACCGATAAATCTTTGAACGGGTGTAGCAGGAGCCCCAGTGGAAGCTTGGCTTTGTTCAGCAGAGCCTGAGTTTGAGGGATGTTGGTCAAGGTACAGCGAAATAACCTGCAAGGCACATCAACATTGATTAGGTAAGACAAAGCCATATTTAAAAAGACGTATGAGATTTTTTTTTTGATCACTTACCTAGGTGGATCGGTTTAAAGCTGCATCTGTCCTCAGCTTGCTTTAAGGCTGAGAACTGAGCAAACACCACTGATCACTCAGTTCTCAGAGCTGCCTGAGAACAGAGCTGGTGACTGTCAGTGGATCTGGGGTGCAATGTCAGGCTTCTGCGGACAAACCCAGCAGCTTTTACCTCATACCTCCATACAAGCTGTCAATTTGAAAACTGCAGGGCATTCATCAAAGTCTTTGCAGTTCATTCAGAACTACAAACCTTCTGCAATGGTGGCTGACAGTAGTTCATTCATTCACAGGAATCTGAAGAAAAACGCAGCCATGTAGGCAGAGCCCCTCACGACCATGCTGTTTTTGAACTGTTCCAGTGCGTGCGAAGGGAAGAACCCCAGCCCTCAGTCACACTGAGCGAGGGATTGGGGATCAGGGGGAGAAGTAACAAAAGCTGCAACATGTTACAGGTTCCACCCTAAATACGGTATAACATGCAACATTTTCCAATAGATGAACTTGGCCTTCATTTACATTTCAGGATTCCAGTTCAATACCCATTTGGATTTGATCCTTTTGCCCAAGAAAATCCACTATTGCAAGTGCGGATGTGCCCAGACTACGAAAACTAAACCATTTATATAGTATTAACAAGCAGTAAGAAAGCTTTATTACAATTCTCCTCTGTTCTCTCTAACGCAGTGATTCTCAACCAGGGTTCAGTGGAACCCTAGGGTTCCTCCAGAGGTTGCGACACCATTGATCTTTTAGCTATCTGTAAGGAGGTTATTCTTCCTAATGACCACAAGTGTATGGTGACAACATGGAGGACTAGATAGATAAATGTAGAGCAGCGATTCTCAACCAGGGTTCCGTGGAACCCTAGGGGTTCCTTCAGCATTGGACAATTTCTGCCTCTCAGATAAGTTCCCATTCACAACATTGATCTTTTTAGCTATCTGTAAGGAGGCAGGTGTTTATTCTTCCCAATGACCACAAGTGTAAGGACCATTCTTCCCACTGACCATTACACTATTGTATCAAGAGTTTTTAGCAGGGGTTCCCCCGAGACTGGAGCACTATTTCAAGGGTTCCTCTGTGCTGAAAAGGTTGAGAAAGGCTGCCATAACGGCTCATTCACATGGGCACAGAGTCCTGTAGAGCCATTCGTTTGTTTCTAGATAAGCGTGGAGCTGCATACAGACCTATGCTAATGAACTGTGACACAGCGGTTGCATGAACTCACCAGCACTTCGGAGTTTGGATTGCAGGATGGGTGTGCAGTCCTGAACACAGACAGTGAGCTTGGGAAAGCACACCTCCCTTCCATATAATTTCCAAAAATTAGTGGCAGGGTCCAATAGCATTTCATATCTGCTGACCATCGAGGGGGTTAGAGGACCCCACAGTGAGTGATTTGCTTCCTGGCAGAAAAGGGGGAGGCACTCAATATGGCGACTATTAGATGAAAGGGGTGGGGGGGGGGGTACGTGGATGGGGCCTCTTCATGGACCAGCAAACATCCAGAACTTCTTGTACCAAAAAGTCCAATTAGTTGTAATGCCCAAAGAACAATCCTCCTAAAACAGAGGTAGAGAAAAGGAACGAGGGACTGAAAGGGGAGACCATACTAAAACCTGAAAAGGGGAAATGGGGAAAAGACCGCTAAACATAATGGGTATGAGGATGCCAGGAAAAGGCACTAGAATAGATATAAAGAACCACCAGTGCTGCAAGCAGGGTCCAGAGCTACTGGAAGGCACCAAAAAGCCAGGTCCTTACTAGGGAAGGGAACAGTAAAGACTAATCCACACACAACTCCAAGGAGTTTACTCAGAGGGGGAATAGGGCTGAGGAGAGTCAATCGATGGGTGCAATCCCATGAAAAGAAAAAGGCCTCCCCTATGGGAAGGAATGTGATTCCGAGTGGGATACCATTCCCAAGGATAGGCTTATACCAGAGTGGGATCAGAGATCCTAGGGAACAGGGAAACTATACAAGTATAGTGAAGAAGGGCAACTGAAAGAAGAAGTGCCTGACTCAAGGGTCTAGGTTGAAAGCTACAAGCGGAGACCTGACACCCAGTGGGTTGCCAGTGGCCAGAGAGGAACAAGTCAACGTAGGTGAGTAATAGATTGAAAATAGAGGTGAGCCATGTGGTGCTTCAAGAGCAGTAGCAGCAGTGGGATGGTGCTTCCTCTTGGCTGTGATAGTGGGAGAAATAGTGCAGAGCACACATGCAACACTCGACCTAGTAGATTAAATTGGTATTAACCCCCCCTAGCGGTAACCCGAGCCAGACTCGGGATAGCTTAGCTGGATGCAGGGAGGACACAGGGAGAGTTACTTACCTTGTCCCCTGGATCCAGCGATGTCCTCCGCGCTGTGTGATCGAGCTGTCCTCCGCTCGATTCACAGTGCCCGAATGCCACCGAGCTCCATTCTCTGCGACATTACGGTGCACGGGAGCGGAGATCGGCACCAAATTCAAAAAAGTAAAAAAAGACAAAAAACACACACCGCACTGTAATCTTACAGATTACAGTGCTGTATTAAAAAATACACACACCCTTTGTCCCTAGTGGCCTGTGCAATGCCCTGCATGCACTTTTATATTATAAATACAGTTTTTTTCTGCCTGGAATTTGGAGATTGTCCATAGCAACCAAAACGTGTCCCTTTTTCAGTGTTTTAGGATTTGATTACATTATTGAATCATTTTTATTATTCTTTATTATATTATAAACTTTATCATACCCGGGATGTCTGCTAGACACTGGTTTGAAGAGATTTAAGAGCGTTATTCCTAAGAATTACAGGACTACAAAATAAAAAATGCCAGATTTCCATGCAAAATAATTGTACCGCTTTCAGCACCTAATTCCAGACTGAATCATACCGCCAGGGAGGTTAAACCTAAATATTGCAGCTTACTAATCAATGTGGTGGCTGTATTTTTCTTTTTTGAGCTTTTTCACGTTAATCTGGCCAGTAATACACCTTCTGTATTACAGTGCCTCCACTCTGGATGAAGGAGCACAGGGGCACCTTTGGACAGAAGAATAGTCTAGGGGAAGGGGTGTGTTAGATGTAATAGCAGATTTAGATACACTAAAATTGAAGCCAAGCTCCAGTTGATACTGCAGTTACAGTAACAGTTTTGCTCCTCTTCGGATAGAGCTTTTACAAGAATAAAACCTGTCCACCTGTCAGTGGTAGAGAGCTTGCTGTTGAGCTTGTTCTGTTAAAAAAAAAAAAAAAAAAAAAAACACACACACACACACACACACTAGACCTACTGTCAGGATTGCCAGGTGAAAATAAAGTAAAGAAAGTCTAAAAAAGAAAACGAATGCAGCCATCACATCAAAGAATAGGCAAGATGCAATATAATAAATGTTCAATACTGCTTTAAGCCTTATGATGAAACCAATGGTGGGAAGAAATGTAAAAAAAAAAAAAAAAAAGTTCCCAAGGGTACAGGAGAAAGTTGACTCATTGATTCAGGCCAAAAGGCCTTACCCACTAAGCACATCTGAGACTGTGCCACACTTTGGACCCCAAAAGTGCCCTGCAGCCAACAGTACAGGAGGAAATTAAATTTATTTGCAGTTCTTAGACATAAATGAATGAGGACTTGTTTTAAAGTGTTTTTACTGCTTGTTCAGAAATTGTAAATCCTTTTAGTATTCATGATTTAGGCACAGGTTTAGGTTATGGTGGCTATATATGTCCCCACATCTGCCCTGGTACTCCCAAGTCTTGCCACCTCCTGTCCTATATATGGGTCCTATTTTTGAAGGTCATTAAAGTAAGGTTTACTGTGTTTATTGACAATTGGTATTTATATGAAAAATAGTCTTCATTTGTATCTTTGCTTACTTAGACATCACATTCACACTCCTGAGGAAGCGATAAGTTGCAAAAATAGGATTTTTATAACCGCTTACCTGTAAAAATACTTTTCTCGGAGTACATCACGGGACACAGAGGTCCTGCCCCTCTTTCTGGGGTTTAAGTATATTGCTTTGCTACAAAAACTGGAGGTACTCCTGGTAGGAGGAGGGGTTATATAGGGAGTAGACTTCCTGTATTGGGTATACCAGTGTCCATCACCTGAAGGTGCCGATATACCCACATAGTGAATACAGGAAGTTAAATCCCTATATACCCCCCCCCCCCCCCCAGGAGTACCTCAGTTTTTGTAGCAAAGCAATATACTTAAACCCCAGAAAGAAGGGCAGGACTTCTGTGTCCCCTGATGTACGCCAAGAAAATGATTTTACAGGTAAGCCGTTATAAAAATCCTATTTTCTTTATCGTACATCACAGGACAGAGCACCATAGTAATCACTATGTGGGACATCCCATAGCAATGCTATTTGAGGGGAGCAAGAGACAACCTGTAGGGTACCCCCAGACTTGAGGACCTATACTGCTACCTGCAGCACACTGCGCCCAAAGGCGATATCCTCATGCCTTCTTACATCCACCTGATAAAACTTGGTGAATGTATGTACTGAAGACCAAGTTGCGGCCTTACAGATCTGAGCCATGGAGGCCTGGTGATGCACTGCCCAACAAGCACTAACCGCCCTGGTAGTGTGCGCTTTTGACTTGAAAAGGTGGAATCTTACCTTTAAATCATAAGTCTGAATTCTAACTTGCCAAATCAACTTAGCGACAGTGGATTTAGATGCCGACTGTCCTTTCTTAGGACCCTCTGGCAGTACAAATAAGACAGGCTTCCGGATCTGAGCAGTCGCCTTTAAATAGACTTTGACCTCTCTCACTACATCAAAACAATGTAGTGACTCTTACTCCCTGGAACATGGTTTTGGAAAAAACGATGGCAGGACAATATCCTGGTTCAGGTGAAAACCTGAGACCACTTTCGGTAGAAAATCTGGACAAGGGCGCAACACCACTTTGTCCTCGTGAATAAACAAGTATGGCTCTTTACAAGAAAGAGCAGCCAGTTCTGAAACCCTCCTTGCTGAAGATATAGCAACCAAGAACACCAACTTCCTTGTCAGAAGGACAAAGGGAATATGCTGTGTCGATTCAAATGGCTGTTTTTGTAACACTGACAAAACTAAGTTCAAGTCCCAAGGGCTCAAAGGCGATTTAACTGGCGGATTAAGTTGAATAACCCCCTGCAAAAAGCCCTGGACTAAAGAATGTGAAGCAAGCGGTCTGGTTTGAAATAAGATTGATAAAGCTAATACTTGGCCCTTAATAGTACTCAAGGCCAATTTCAACTCTATTCCTAATTGTAGAAAGGCAAGAATTCTGCCTACGATATACTTCAGAGGGTGCCAAGCCTTGGATTCACACTAGGAAACGTAAGCCCTCCAGACTCTAGAACAGGGATCCTCAAACTACAGCCCTCCAGCTGTTGTGAAACTACACATCCCATGAAGCATTGTAAAACTGACATTCACAGACATGACTAGGCATGATGGGAATTGTATTCCCTGAACAACTGGAGGGCCATAGTTTGAAGACCCATGCTCTAGAATATATGGTTCTGGATGCTGGCTTCCTTGCATTAATCAAAGGTAGAGATAACTGACCCGGAAAGCCCACGTTTCTTCAGAATGTGGGTTTCACTAGCCAAGCTGTTAAAATTTAGCGTTCGTAAGGTAGGATGGAATATCAGCCCTTGTGAAAGTGGAAGGGACCATGGATCCTCCAGCGCCATCGTTAAGATTTTTGCATACCAGGACCTTCTGTGCCACACTGGGGCTACCAGAATTAACGGCTTTCTTTCCAGCTTGATCCTGCAAAGAAGCCGTGGCAGCAACTGAATAGGGGGGGGAATGCTTAAATCAGTGAGAACCGATCCCACGGAGTCACCAACACATCTGTTCCGCATGCGAGTGGATCCCTTGTCCTGGACACAAATTTGACTAACTTCATGTTGAATCTGGACACCAGAAGATCTACGTCCAGAGACCCCATCTTTGGCAACGAGACCAAAAATATTGGGGTGAAGGGACCATCCCCCGGGAATAACTGCTAGCGACTCAGGTAGTTCTTCTGCCAATTCCGATAGGCACGAAACATTGCTTTCTGCCCAAGTTAGAACATGGTTCACCTTTGTCTGTGTGACTCTTGTCCAAGATGCCCCCCCTTGGTGATTGATATAGGACACAGCTGTGGCATTGTCAGATTGGATCCTGACAGGACAATCCCGTAATCTGAAAGTCCAGGCCTTCAATGCCAGACGCACTGCCCGAATCTCTAGGATGTTTATGGGCAAGGCTTTTTCGGTTCTTGACCACTGTCCCTGGACAGTTGTCTTCTCTAGCACTGCTCCCCAGCCTGAAAGGCTGGCTTCTGTCGTTAGCACCTTCCAGATAACTGGTCTGAAGGATTTTCCTGGGTTAGTAACCACCAACTGAGGCTTTGGGACACCCACATTGGCAAGGCTAACGCTTGAATCATTTTGTTCGAAGCAGACAGAATACTGTTTTTGCAACAGTCTCGAATGGAATTGGGCATAGGGAAATGCTTCGGATGAAGGCCCCTTATTTCCTAACAAACTCATGTAAAGGCAAATGGAGGCATCTCCTTTTGACCTGACCATCCACACCAGCTCTCTTATGGAGTTGATTTTTGCCTGAGGCATGAACACCTTTTTCTGGGCTGTGTCTACAATCAGGCCCAAGTACTCCAGCCTTTTTAGCGGTTTTATTCCTTAAAACTTCTCTTGAGAATCCAACCTAGACTCGCCAGGTAACTTTGCTCCAAATGAGCCACCGACTGGTCTATTAGCAATAGATCGTCTAGGTACACCAAGACCGTTATGCCCTGTAACATTAACCTGGATAGAGGTGGGGCCAACACTTTCCTAACAATCAGGGTGCTTTAACTAGCCCGAAGGGCAGGGCTACAAACTGAAAATGCTGCTGTTCTACCTTGAACCACAGTAACTTTTGGTGTGCGGGAAATATAGGGACATGCAGATATGCATCCCTCATGTCGATAGACGCCAGAAGTTCTCCTCCTTGTAGGATAGAAACCACTGACCTTATCAACTCCATGTAAAAGGAGCACATCTTCAGGAACCCATTTATATTCTTTAGATCTAGAATGGGTCTGACATCTCCATTCGGTTTTGGTACCGTAAAGAGGTTTGAAAGAAAAACCCAAACCTTGCTCTTCTGTGGGGATTTGTATGATCACCCCCTGAGCCAGAGTCTAGCGCCTGAAACAGAGATAGCCTTTTCCCTGGATCTTTGGGAACATTTGATCTCCGAAAACGAGAGTGAAAAACTCACGAACCATCTCCGGAGAAGATTGTACCCGCAATTTTCCAGATTATGAGGCAGAAAAGGGTTCATCTACGGTTTTCACTGCAGAGGAGTAATCTGTTTTTCCTCCTGATCACCTGAGGGTAACAACTCATCCTGTACCCACTGTTCGCTTGGTAAAGGGTCCGAGGTGGGGGAGGGGGGGGGATCTAACATGCTTCCTATCCTTTTGGATGGAGAATGCGATTAAAGCCACTAATCTTCCTTCTAGGCTCTGCAGGGTGGAGGAAAATGCATCTTCACTCATTTATACAGGGGCTGAAGTGTGAGAAGCAGTTGCACCACCAATTGATTTCAAAGACTCACCCTGGCTTGCCATAGCTGGTATTTCAGGAGAGGATGGCAGTGTGGAGGCACGACTGGAGTTCCCAGCACCTGGGGGTGGAATCTTTGGCATCTTTATTGTGTCTTTTTTGGAAGCCATAGTGCCGAGCACAAAAGCAGAGGCACCAAATACACTATTTGCTGAGCAATAGAATAGCAATACAATTCTACTATAAAGTTCAGCTTGGTGCTGAGTAACAATGTAATTCCTGTGCTTGAAATGCCTGCATGCATCCCTTACGTGCCTCAGCGCTTCTATGTGTCAGACTTCCATCTCTTCAGTTGCCTGATAGAGATTTTCTGTTAATGAAAAGCATCAGTTTTAAATGCCTCAGGTGTGAGCTCAACTTCCTTGTCAGACTGTGTCCCCAGCGCCTCCGCCTAAGCCACATGCCTCCGCCCACTTTTTGCCCCCTTTAACATCAATGACAGCTTGAATCTTTTGTGGTATTTGTGGATGATGCTCTTTATATTCAGATGGTAAAGCTGCCCATTCCTCTTGGCAAAAAGACTCCAGTTGCTGTAAATTCTTGGGCTGTCTTGCATGAACTGCACATTTGAAATCTCCCCAGAGTGGCTCAATGATATTGAGGTCAGGAGACTGAGACGGCCACTCCAGAACCTTCACTTTATTCTGCTGTAGCCAATAACAGGTCGACTTGGCCCTGTGTTTTGGATCATTGTCATGTTGGAATGTCCAATGCACAGCTTTCTGGCTGTTGAATGCAAATGTTCCTCCAGTATATTTGATAACAAGCTAAATTTTGGTCTCATCACTCCAAATGACTTTGTGCCAGAAGGTTTGAGGCTGGTCTCTGTACCGTTTGGCATATTGTAAGTGGGATATTTTGTGGCATTTGTGTAGTAATGGCTTTCTTCTGGCGATGCGACAATGCAGCCCATCTTTCTTCAAGTGCCCCCTTATTGTACATCTTGAAACTGCCACACCAGATGTTTTCAGAGTCCTGTATTTCATCTGAAGTTATTTGTGGGTTTTTCTTTGCATCCTGAACAATTTTCCTGGCATTTGTGGCTGAAATTTTAGTTGGTGTATCCGACTGTGGTTTGGTTTCAACAGAACTCCTAATTTTCCACTTCTTGATTAGAGTTTGAACACTGCTGATTGGCATTCTCAATTCCTTAGATATCTTTATATATCCCTTTACTGTTTTATACAGTTCAACTACCTTTTCCCACAGATCCTTTGACTATTCTTTTGCTTTCCCCCATGACTCAGAGTCCAGAAGCGTCAGTGCAGCACTGGATGAACGATGCAGGGGTCTGCCAGGAGTCCAGAAACTCATCGACCTTTTATACACACACTAATTACAAGCAAAGAGATCACAAGCGATGACGGTTACCTTTAATAACCATTCAAACCCTTTATGTCAACTTGTGTGAATGTTATCATGCCAAAATCACCAGGGTATGTAAACTTTTGATCAGGGTAACTTGGGTGGTGTCTGTTGTCAGGATTTAAAAAGTGTAAACAGTTGAATAATAAATGACTTTAGCCAAACAGGAACCGTGAGTGAAAAGTTTTTGTGTTATCATTCATACTCTGAAAAATGGCCAAGAAATCAAATTCTGCCAGGATATGTAAACTTATGAGCACAACTATATATTAAAAAAAAAAAAAAAAAAGTACACACACACACACACACACACGTTTTGTTTTAATTAAATTTAAAGTTTTAAGAAATTCCCAAGTGCCTAAAAAGTTCTTGTTTCTCTTTAAATAGTCTTTCTTCATTTTAAAGGGTGCCTATCAATTGCATGCGCCATGTAGCTGACATAATTGATAGGAGAAGGGGCAATGGGCACCAGTTCCCTTATTTAAAGATGTAAATGTGTTTCTGAAACATTAATTAAAAGGCAGCTATACTAAAATCAGCTGTAGTTGCAAGAATCCAATGTTTTTTTTAGTTACACTTGTTCTGCTGTGGGCTCAAAAAACAGCCTCTTTTACACTTATAAGTTGCGGTTCGACTATACCTTCGGTAAATCGCATTGAACCCATGGGTTTGAAGCCGATTAGCTGCACTTTCCCATAGCTTTTTATTATGTCCTGCGGTTTTGGTGTGCCTTCTGAAAGCACACCAAATCTCCTGCATGCAGGAAAAATGTATTTAAATGGGCTGCAAATCATACAGAACACACAAAATATATAGTGCTTGCACTACATTTGACTAATATGCTGCACCGAATTGAATGGTACTGCAGTACCATGCGATCATTGGAACACACTTCTTTTGCAATCTGCGTTTGTGGTGCCATGAATGTACTGGCACCTGCAGCATTATTGCAAAGGCAGAGCAATTTGAACATGGTGCAAGAAACATACACAGAACACATTCTGGTCTGAACTGGCTCCAGGCCCTGGTTCACACAGGAGCGTTTTGACAAGCGATATGACAAGTGAAATCTGCGGCAATTGCCGTCAATGGCATAGTCTGCGGCACTGCACCGATTTCAAAAAGTAGTTTCTGTACTACTTTTTGCGATTTCGGGCTGAGGTTTACAATGACATCTGGGCAGAAACCTGCACAGAGGTCTCTAATTGCAGCCAAAATCAGGACTGAAATGCGGGAGTGAAATCGTGCAAGTTCAGCTGAACTTACACGGCTTCATTACTGCAGCTCAGTGTGAACCTAGGCTAAAAGTGTCAAATTTATCTTAAGTTGCCGTGATATGGAAGCTTTTAGGGCTCACTTAAACTTGCTTCCACTTTAGCAAACATGAAATCGCCTATGGCTTCAACATGCTTTTTTGATGCTTTAAATGAAGCTTGGCTAATGCTTTGTATGAGTATTGGGTTTCAATTTGTTTTAACCACATCAATACGGGGCACTTTCAGCCCCTTCCTTCCCAGACCAATTTTCAGCTTTCAGCACTCTCGCACTTTCAGTAAGAATTGCACGGCCATGCTACGCTGTACCCAAATGGCATTTTTATAATTTTGTTTTCACAAATAGAGTGCCGCCCATAAGTGCGGCATATTAGTGCCTCCTTATCAGTGGCCAGAAGTTCAGCCCCATCAGTGCCGCCTCATCGGCGCACATTAGAGAAGGCGAAAAATTACTCACAGAAAAAAGTGAAAAACATTTTTTTCAAAATTTTGGGCATTTTTTGTAAAAAATAAAACCCAGGAGTGATTAAATACCACCAAAAGAAAGCTCTATTTGTGTGAAGAAAATGGTTAGACAAGAATCCACCATCCTACATCACCATATTAGTACACAGCTGTAGACAACTATAGAAAGGTATCTCTTGAGTGATACAATTAGTGAAAAGCCATAAATCCAGGCAGTACAGCATGCCCCACATGTCAGCAGGATAGGAAGAACAGTCAAAGAAAGAATTGTTTGCTCAATGCCATTATTTAGTATGCTTTAACCCAATATAGATCAGTCCTAAAGTCTATATAATGTTATATCAAATAACTCACACATTAGATATTTGTTTGACACACTGATTTTATGTAGAACAGCAATATTGATGTAATCCAAAGCATTGGCATAAACTCAAACATCACATATTTACAGATCACATATTTAAATTAAATTTTTTTGTAGAACCTTTTGATCAAAATTTCCCCCATGGGTTCTCATAAACCCTCTCGAGGGTGGCAAATTTGAACACGTGTGGGATTGTACTTCTGTTTAAAGGCCACATGGTGGCCTATATCAGTATTGAGAAGGCCACAAGTAGCATAGTACATGTGGGCCTTCATTCTTTTCCAAAGAGGTCTGATGGTCTTGTCAATGTAGAATGTTCCGCGTTGGCATAGGATAATATAGATAACACCCTTGGTTTTACAAGAGATATACTGGTGAATTCTATGAGTTCGTCCATTGGGGAGCATGATTGAGGAGCCCTCCATAAATGACAATAATCATATGATCCACATTGAAAAAGACCTGGTCTATCTTGCCGTTTGTTGGAAGATCTATTATATGGACTCTGCACCAAACGGTCCCTGATTGAGCCTGCACGTCTGAAGGTAATTTCCGGGTTGGTCCCCCAAAAGTAAATGCCAATGTTTTTGCACAATTTGCCGTATGTGTCCATGTTTATCTGAAAAAGTTGTTATAAACCTCACCGTTCTTAGGTTTAGGTATCGAGATAGGACGGTGTCCCTGGGCTTACTGAGCTTTTTTGTAGGCTTTTTTGAGGGAAGATTTACTATACCCTCTGGCTAGCAACCTGTCAAAAAGAAGGTCAGCATCAAACTTAAAAGATTCTTAAACAGTTTCTCCTCAAAACGTAAGTACTAACTGAAGGAGATACTCTGCACTCGAAGCGTAGGCTTATGGTACAGAAACGTATTCATTGTGCTGTTTAAATCGATGCTTAAAGTAACATCAAGAAAGGCACTACTTCTCTTATCAAACTCCATGGTGAACATCAGATTGTATTTGTTGGTACCTAGCATCAACATATTCAACATATCAGCATTGCTACAGGGCTTCAGTTGATCCTGTCCACTACTTATATCTGTGATATTTGAGTTTATTGCCAATGCTTTGGTATTACACATATACTGCTGTTATATATAAAATCAATGCGTCGAGAATATAAACAAATATATAATGTATGAGTTATTTGATATGACATTATACAGACTTTAGGACGATATATCAGGTTAAAGTGGTTGTAAACCCTTACAAACCACTTTGACCTACAGGTAAGCCTAGATTAAGGCTTACCTGTAGGTCCAAGAAATATCTCCTAAACCTATACGGTTTAGGAGATATTTGCCCGAAGACAGGCACGCGCCGTAGACAGCGGCGCGCAGGCGCACTGAACCCATCAGGGTTTACTTCCTCTTTAAACATGTGGGGCATGCTGTACTGCCTGGACTTCTGAATTTTCACCAATTATATCACTCTATAGATACCATGCTAGTAACACTGTGTGCCATTAACCAAATGCATCGATAGCCTCTGATCTCTTCCTTCTTTTATTAAATTTTTAATTTTCATTATTATTTATTGGGCAGCACAGTGGTGTAGTGGTTAGCACTCTCACCTAGCAGTAAGAAGGATTGCTGGTTCAAATCCCAACCACAACACTACCTGGAGTTTGCATGTTCTCCCTGTGCCTGCGTGGGTTTCCTCCGGGTAGTCCGGTTTCCTCCCACAATCCAAAAGGCATGCAGGTAGGTTAATTGGCTTTACTATATGAATGTGGACCTTGGATTGTAGGCTCCTTGAGGGTAGGAACTGATGTGAGTGTGCAATGTAAAGGGATAGGGACAATTGTAGACACTCACTCAGGTTGAACTGGATGGACCGGTGTCTATTCAACCTTACTATGAAACTATATGCACTTTATTTTATTTCACATTCGTTTTATTTTCATACACTATTTATATTTTCACATTTATCTTTTTTTGTATGTTTATTTAATTTATCAATACACCAATACTAGTCTCATTTTAAAAAAAACACACATACATACACACGCGTGTGTGTGTGTGTGTGCGCGTGTTCGGCCGTCGTGCGAACATGTGACATAACTCGGTGGCACCGGCGACGTGGTTTGGGATTCACGCCACGCGCAGAGGAATCTTCTCATAGCCACAATCAACACGAGGGGCTATATATAGCTCCTTGTGTGATATCCTCAGTGTGGTGGACATGCTTTAAGTTTTTAAGTGTGTGGGGGGGGGGGGGGCTGACTGGACACAACTTCAGCTATGGTAAGCTTTGGCAGCTATATGGATATAGAGAAACTGTTAAGAGTTCTTCAGACGTAGCCTTTGATACCAACAGTCCTTTTCCCTTTCCTCTCTTCAGATGGCTTTAAGGAGTTAGCTATTTTCCGCAAATACCTACCAATTGCAGGTCAGGTTGTTCATTGCTTATGAAAAGATGATTCTGCTAAGCCAACAAATAGATACATATATTATACGAACACCACTACTATTGTTGAATGACAGCCTGCTAGGTTTGTGGTAAAATCAGCAAACCACCCCCTTCCCCTCCCCCCCCCCCCCCCCCCCCCATCTCTCGTTTTCTGGTATGTTTTTGATTTTCTCCTTATCTACTTTGGAGTGACGCTTCTGGCTAGTGAGTACATCTATGTGGTTTGCATTTTATTTTTATTTTTTATTTTTTTTAAATATCATTAGATCAAATACATGATGGTAATATGTATTGTTATGTAAATTATTCCAGCTTACCCCTGGTTATATATATTTGAACACTATAGACAGTGTCGCTTGATGCTTAGTGGACTCCTCGTGAACTCTGCTGACAAGTTAGTTGCATTTGTGCTATGCATGTTACCCAGATATGTTGACATGTCAGGTTTTATATGTTTTTTTTTTATATATGTGATTATTACACAAAGTCTTATTCATGCGTTTTGTTTTAGATAGTGAATCACACTTTTTCCAGCGACCCCTGAATGTGTCCTAACGTAGCAAAAAAGTGAAACGCGTTGATGCACCGGGGCTCACTGTTGCTTATGTGGTGCAGATTTTCATTTATTGCTCCATGTACTCTCGTCCATTATATGATACGCATTTAACTTTTTTCTTCTCTTTTGTTCTATTGCCTTATGAATTAATTGTTATCAATAAAAAATATATTTTTATACTTTAACTTTCGTCCAAAAGTGCCTTTAAAGTTCAACCTTCGGGCAGTGTCTGACCTCATCTATTACCAATTTTCGAAACAGATGTGGCCATAGGAGTGCTCTCTCTTTATATTTAGGAATTCTATTGAGGCTTTGAAGACGCTTTGAAGCACCAAGACATTGGTTATCATTTTAAGCAAAGCAACTAAAGCATGTAAACAGGACTGTTTTTTATTGACAGGTGCTTTAATTTGGCGTAATTTTGCTTTAAACAAAGCGTGTCCAATGCCACATTTTGAAGCAAGTGTAAACAAGCCTTTACAATCATATTTATAAACAGTATTATATTATCTTTTCCAAGCAAGTAATCTGTAGGTCTTTGGGTAAATATCAATGTATTTTATATATTTAAGAAACAGTATTAAATATTATCAATAACAGGTTTATTTTAATATTGACTTACTCTGGACTACAATTGAGTTTCCGAATATCTTCCTGTAGACAGGGTATAGGGGCCTTTACTGGTGCTGGTGGCAATATGTTCCTCTCTTGGAGAAGGTTCACGGCTCGTAACTCATCCAATTGCTGTGCTTGATGAAGACTCAGACCTCCCACCGATGATACCAAATTATTCATCCCCATGTTAGGCTATAAGTGAACAAAATTATAATGAAATCGGTATGTAAAGAATGTCCACAGAACTATGAACAATTACAGCAATATTTTATACGTTGTCACAAAATTTACTTTTGACCAGGTTTGTTTTTCCCCCCCTAAAAGGGTGTGTGGGGGAGTGTTTAATCGCTTATGCCCCGGTCCATTTGGATGGCCAAAGACCAGACCACTTTTTGTGATTTGGCACTGCGTCGCTTTAACCGACAATTGCGCAGTCCTGTGATGTGGCTCCCAAACAAAATTGACGTCCTTTTTTCCCACAAATAGAGATTTCTTTTGGTGGTATTTGATCACATCTGTGGTTTTTATTTTTTCGCTATAAACAAAGCGTAAATTTTGAAAAAAATAATTTTTTACTTTTTGCTATAATAAAATACACCCCCCCCCCCCAAAAAAATATTTTAAAAAAAACGTTTTTTTTCTCCTCAGTTTAGGCCGATACCTATTCTACATATTTTTGGTTTAAAAAAAAAAAAAAAAATTGGTTTGCGCAAGTTATACAGTCTACAAAATAGGGGACAGTTTTATGGCACTTTTTTTTTTTACTAGTAATGGCGGCGAACAGCGATTTTCCTTGTGACTGTGACATTATGGCAGACACGGACAATTTTGGGACCATTGGCATTAATACAGCAATCAGTGAGATTAAAATTGCAATAATTACTGTAAAAATGTCACTGGCAGTGAAGGGGTTAACACTAGGGGGCAGTGAATGGGGTTAATGTGTGTCCTAGGAAGTGTTCTAACTGAAGGGGGGATGGGACTGTGCAGGGAAACTCTGTATGCACAGGCATACTCCGTATGCACAGACGATCTGTCAGTTCCACTGCTCAGAGACCTGGAAACTGCGTTTACACACACAGCTCCAGGTTCTCCATGTGCCCAGAGTGATCACGGGAGCATGGCGCTGATCAAGACCGCTGGACACTCGCATCGGCTCGGGGAGCGAGTGGGTGGAGCATGCACCTCAGACAGCGCACAAGCGACCCCTAGTGGGCGTTTATGTTACCAATGTAAGATAACTGACTTGCGCAGCCGAGCCATGCTGCCGCAGTACAACTGCATCGGCTGGTCGGCACCCCGCTAAAGCAGAATTGTGGGCAAAATCAAAAATTACATGCGCACTGCACTCCGTCACTAGCATTAACACGGATGTTGTTTTTTGGAGACACCTATAACAATTTCATTGCCCGTTAACCCTGCCAGTATTGTTTTCAACTTTCTGTAACAGGGTGACAATGGTGTTCACTGTTCAATTAAAGCACAAAGCAAAATTGTCATCCTGTAGACAGCAATGAAACAAAAAATAAATAAATGAATCCAAGCAGCACTGGGACAGTAAGGGAGTGAAAACAAAAAAACACATTTGGACAGCTCATTGGCTCAGGTTCGGCTACTCACTAAGCACCAGACCAAAATGATAAGAGTCCTAATTTATTCGATTGCATATAAAAAATAAAAATAAAAAATAAAAACACACACACACACACCACACACATTAATGGTTCTGGGGACCAGGAAGCATTCTCTCTCCATTCATTTAAAAGCTTGAATGGACTCAAAATAGGGCTTTCCTGTGTGACCAAGTAGGGAAGTCGAGGCAGAACTAAACACTTTTAAAACTGCAAGCAGTTAGGCTCTTTACTGCAGAAGAGACCTGCAATGTCTCTTTAGCAATAAAAGAAACCTAAAAAGCTGTGTAGAAGATCCCTGAGAAGGATATCGGACCATTGAAGGAAAGGTAAGTACCACAGAATTTAGTTCTCCATTAAGTGGCAGATTTACTAGCCAGCAGCATCTGCGTGAGCAATCAAGATGTAGACAGAGCTGTCTTGAGCCTTGTACACACAATAGGATTGTTTGTCCAAAGGGCATGCCAGGAACTTATCTTGCATACCAATGGAACACAATTGTCGGCCAACAAACACGAAGGTAGTGATGTACTATGTGGAATTTCAGCTCTAGAGTGCCACCCTTTGGGCATCTCCTGCTACTGTCGTGTTTGGTGAGCACTGATTCCGAGCATGCGCGTTTGTACTTTGGACCTTTGTGTGACAGACTTGTGTACAGACGATATGAAAATCGAACAGACCGTTGCCCGCCAAAAATTTACTAGCCTGCTATCCAACATTTGTTGTCCGAAAGTTGGAGAACAATTGTCTGTAGGAGCGTACTAATGGTCGGATTTTAGGCAGTCTGTCATCACACAATTCCCTGACGAAAATCCGATCGTGTGTACAAGGCTTTAGAGCCCTTTCCACACTCACAGCGGCAGGGGTAAAGTGCCGATATTTTTAGTGACGCTTTAACAGCGCTTTTAACTCGCGCTAGCAGCTGAAAAAGGGTTAAAAGCATAGCTTTGGCGCCGCTGCCCATTGATTTTAATGGGCAGGGGCACTTTAGGAGCGGTGTATACACTGCTTCTAAAAGCGCATCAAAGATGATGCTAGCAGGACTTTTCTTGATGTCATGCCAGCACACCGCTCCAGTGTGAAAGCTTTGGGCTTTCACATTGTAGTGACAGGAGAGGCGCTTTGCAGGTTCTATTTTTAGTGCCTGTAAAGCGCCTCAGTGTGAAAGGGGTCTAAGATTGTCTTTTCTAAAGTTAAACATGTCAAACAAATAACCCAACTTCAGTTTACACATTTTTGGCAATTATAGTAACATTTTCTTTTTTTTGTTCTTTAGGGAAAAATTTCAAACAGTGTTAAATGGTTTGACCAAAACCCTGTAAATGCCACCTTTGCTGAACAACTTTTCCTGCTAAGGGAGGAGGGATAATTGAGCCACTAGCAGAAACAATGTTTAATATAATTGGGTTATGGTTTCATGCATATCATTTTTTTGCCCATAGTTACACTTTAACCTTTTATTGAGAATAGGAAATAATTTGGCTGTTCAGAAGACTGGAAACCTCTCCAATGGCACAGCAATCAGATGTAATGCTAATCTATCCTATTTATCATGTGCAAAAGAAAAAAAATCCTTAAATTATCTCAAAAAGGTTAATAAAATCTGTTACATCACTAGCAAAATCTTCATATGTTTTAATGCAAGCATATTCAATGCAGTGAGAAAAGAAGTAGTACGTCCAGCTTTCCCTTATGCCAAAGAACAATTTTTCATGTAATGCAAACACTCATAAAAGACAAGTGTCTTATTCTGTATACTACCTGGGGCATCGGCTGCGGTGGAGTAGGAAATCGCTGAGTAGCAGTTGTTAAAGTTGGACCTCCTGGTGGAAAAGCATTCTGGTACCCTGGAGGTAGTGCTGGGTATGCATTCCTGGTGATTTTAGGATTCTGAGGCAGTGGAGGAGGCTGAGCTGGATGAACCATCCCTGTTAAATATAAAAAAATTAAAAGAGAAGAATTGAATTCTAATAAAGATAGATTAACAAGCAGGGCACAGCTGACGCTCTTGCACCAATAGTTTGCAACAGTTTAAGGCTGGCAAGTCACCATAACTTATCCAGGAAGGCTGAGGATGTACTGTAATTCCAGGACTTCATGGACCTGACCAGGGGTGGCCCTAGAAAGTGTAATGATCCAGAAAGTGCATCAACAGGTCAACACCTCTCTCTGCATAGAGAGCTGCAAAATGTGGTGGGGGGGGGGCAGAATATTAGAGGGCTTGGTCATGAAGTCACACAAGATTGGCTAGTAGAACGAATTTAGAAGAGGCAGTGTGTTTTCTAGCTAGCAAAGTTAGTATGTGGTGCCTACCAACATGGCTGTTGAAAACTAGGAAACTATGGTGGCACAAGCGTGGGTAGTGTATGGTCAATATTTTGTTTTTAATATTTGAAATGGCTGACAAGCTAGAGCAATTTGATTCAAGCAGTCCAACAACATGAAAACTGAATGCTTACCCATGTATCCACCACCTTCTATGGTATCGTAGCTGTTTTGAACCGAAGTGCTATCGTTGGTTGGGGGCTGAGAAGCAGGACCTGAAAAATAAATGTTCAAATTATATATATATTATACACACACAATTATTTTGATTGTTTTGCGCAAAAGTTATAGCACATACCAAATAGGGCAGGGATATGCAATTAGCGGACCTCCAGCTGTTGTTGCAGAACTACAATTCCCATGAGGCATAGCAAGACTCCGACAGCCACAAGCATGACACCCAGAGGCATGATGGGATGTAGTTTTGCAACAGCTGGAGGTCCGCTAATTGCATATCCCTGAAATAGGGGATAGATTTAGGGACTTGTTTTTATTGGTATTGGCTGCGATCTTTAGCAGGACTGCAGCATTGAGGCAGACAAATTTGGCTTAGAGAGACTTTTTTGGGGACCAGTGACATTACAGTAATCAGTGCTGAAAACAATTGAATTAATGCATAAATGGCACTGGCAGGGAAGTGGTTAACCTTGTTCCTTGGGTGTGTTCTAACTGTGTGGGGGATGGGCTTACTGGGACAACACAGAGATTGCAGTTTCTGACCACTAGGAACAGCAAATCTCAGTATTGCCCCCTGTCAGAACAGGATCCGCCTTGTTTAAATAGGCAGATCCCCGTCCTGTCTCTCTATACCACGATCTTGGGTGGTCAGCAAACGTAGAGTCCACTGGACCGACTGTGTGCACACATCCACGATACCACATGCACGGACCGACATACAGGCATGTCCGTTTGCGCAGCTGAGCCGCCTTGAGGCAGTATATATGTGGAAAGTGGTCAGCAAGTGGTTAAAAGCACAGCTAAAGCTTTTTATTTGGTTTTGAATAGGATAGGAAAGATTGTTGCCACATGTTTTTATTGCCATCTGTTGGGGAGATGATATCTTCTCACTTCCCATAAGAACACAAGTGTAAAAAAGGTAAAACTAACAGGGACACCGATAATAAAACATTTCATTATTAGAGAAGGGAATGGTGGGAACCTTTGCTTCTGCTTAAATTACAGTGCTTTCAGAAAATATTCACAGCACTTCACTTTTTCCACATTGTTATGTTACAGCCATGTTATTCCAAAATGCATTAAAAGTCATTATTTTCCTCAAAATTCTGCAAACAATACCCCATAATGACAACATGAAAAAGTTTGTTTGAAATTTGTCAATTTATTGAAAAAATAAAAATAAAATAAATCACATGCACACAGTCTTTTGCCATGACACTCAATTGAGTTCAGGTGCATCCTGTTTTCACTGCCGATCCTTGGAGATGTTTCTACTACTTGATTGGAGTCCACCTGTGAGAAATTCAGTTGATTAGACATGATTTGGAAAGGCACACATCTGTCTAAGGTCCGGCGGTTAACAGTGCATGTCAGAGCACAAACCAAGCCACGAAGTCCAATGAATTGTCTGTAGACCTCCAAGACAGAATTGTATCAAGGCACAAATCTGGGGAAGGGTACATAAGTGAGCAAAGTGGCCTCCATCATCCGTAAATGGAAGAAGTTTGGAATGACTGACTCTTCCTAGGGCAGGCTGCTTGACCGAACTGAGCAAAAAGAAGAGAAGGGCCTTAGTCCGGGAGGTGACCAAGAACCCAATGGTCGCCTCGAAAGAGTTCCAGCGTTTCTCGGTGGAGAGAGGAGAACCTTCCAGAACCACCACCATCTCTACAGCACTCCACCAATCAGGCTTGTATGGTAGCGTGGCCAGACAGATGGCACTCCTCAGTAAAAGGGACAGCCCACCTGGTGTTTGCCAAAAGGCACCTGAAGGACTGTCTGACCGCAAGAAACAAAATTCTCTGGTGTGACAAAACACAAATTTTGTTTCTTATGGTCTGAGAGTCCTTCAAGTACCCTTTAGCAAACTGCATACGGGCTGTCCCTTTTACTGAGGAATGGCTTCTGTCTGGCCACTCTACCATACAAGCCTGATGAAACAAAGATTGAACATTTTTGCTGTAGCAAATGACAGGTCGAATTGGCCTTGTGTTTTGGATCATTGTCATGTTGGAATGTCCATGTACATCCCATGTGCAGCGTCCTGGCTGATGAATGCAAAATGTTCCTCTAGTATTTTTTGATAACATACTGCATACATCTTGCCATCAATTTTGACCAAATGTTGTGTGCCTTTGAAGCTCACACATCCCCAAAACATCAACGATCCACCAGTATGAATGGTGTACCTTTCATCATAGGCCTTGTTGACTGCTCTCCAAATGTAGCATTTATGATTGTCACCAAAAAAGCTAAATTTTGGTCCCATCACTCAAAATGACTGTGTCAGAAGGTTAGGTTTGAGGCTGGTCTCTGTGCCGTTTGGCGTATTGTAAGTGAGATACTATGTGGTATTTGCATAGTAATGGCTTTCTTCTGGCAACTGGACCATGCAGCCCATCTTTATGAACGTAAAGTAAGTGCCTCCTTATTGTAAATCTTGAAACAGCCACATCATGTTTTTAAAGAGTCCTGTGTTTCATCTGAAGTTATTTGGGGGGTTTTCTTTGCATTCCGAACTATTTTCCAGGCAATTGTGGCTGAAATTTTAGTTGGTCTACCTGACCGTGGTTTGGTTTCAACAGAAACTCTTGTTTTCCACTTCTTGATTAGAGTTTGAACACCTTTCCAACTGGCACTCAGTTCCTTGGATATCTTTTTATATCCCTTTCCCATTTTATACAGTTCAACTACCTTTTCCCGCAGATCCTTTGACAATTCTTTTGCTTTCCCCATGACTCAGAATCCAGAAACGTCAGTGGAGCACTGGATAAAAAATGTAAGGGTTTTGTCAGGAGTCCAGAAACTCATTGACCTTTTATACACACACACACACACACACACACACACACACACACACACACACACACACACCAATTACAAGCAAACATATCACAGGTGAGGATAGTTACCTTTAATAGCCATTCAAACCCTTTTGTGTCAACATGTGTGCATGTTAACAGGAAAGTAATGAATTTAGTCCATTTTGGAATAAGGCTGTAACATAACAATATGTGCAAAAAGTGAAACGCTGTCAATACTTTCCGGATGCACTGTAATGTTCATGCCTCCTATTGCATGTACAGATATCACCACTAAATTCAAAAAAATTCCATGCGAATGGTTGGGTATGACAGGTGGTTAGTGCAGCTAGCCTGTAAAAATGAATGTTACACTAAGACACAGCGGCTGTATGCTACACATAAACACACATGCCTGCACAGGCACTAAATGTTAACTTGGAAGAACATGCAAAAACTAAAATCCCTGCTTCGCTGTGTGGGCAGGTGCTGAGAACACGTCCGTCAACGGCAGCCCCATAGCAAGTCTATGGGTGACGTCACTTCCCATTCATTTCACAGCTGTTTGACGTGCATTCAGCAGAGCTTCTGACGCTGGAGATCGGGTCGAATCGCCTGTAGAAAGGGTATGTATACTGATTTTTTGAATTTTTTTCCCAGGGAGAGGTTAGCGTTAGCATGTTTGTGGCTATAGATGTAGGGATTTTAGTTTTTACATGGACTTGCACCAATAATAATAATAATAATAATAATACAGGCTTTATATAGCGCCGACAGTTTACGCAGCGCTTTACAACATTAGGGCAGACAGTACAATTGCAATACAATTCAATACAGGGCGGAAAAAGCAAAGAGCCCTGCTCATTAGAGCTTACTCTTTTTTTTTGTATTAAAAGGGATGATGAATAAAGACGCATGCCAACATTCGAATCCCTGTAAAGGAGTTTAACTGTTTAAATAAAAATTCCAGACAAAACAGCAGTATAGAGCACCAAAAGTAGAATCAATTAACATACTACTATTCTTCTAATGTGGGTGTTGCAGACTTTTCTTGTCTGCGCAACGACCAAGGAAAACAGGTTTATTAGACTCGGCTGAGATTGAGTTAAAATCACCTACTATGGGCTAAAATTACAAGATTTTTCTGTATTGTAAAGCCAGGAAGAAAAGCCTAAGGCTGGGTTCACATATATGCAGCCACGGTTTCAGCGCAGGAGTCCAATGCGGTTCTGTTCACCGGTCAGGTACAAATTTTTACCTGAAAATCAAATCTGAACCGGTCAGAAAAAAACAAAAAAAATAATAAAAACACAGGACTCAACTGTATGCCAATGATCAACCTTTAAAAGCAGACAGCCAGCTTGTGTTTACTGTGCCCTGAGAAAATAGATGGACCAAAAGCTTACATGGTTTCTATTGGAACCCCAACCTATGCGGTTACAGCCACACCATAAAATATTTAAAGAAGAACGCCAGTTTTTCCTCCCCAAAACAACCAATGCATTGGGCATGTAAATGAATCACAACCCCACTGTCATTTTACCTTATTTAGCTGTAAAAAGCAGTTTCTGGGATGTCAATCCTCCTGTTGGCTGAATTTCAGACTCTTCTCAGACTTTGTTTCCTTCCTTTACCAGTCCTAATACTACTTGTCCCATCATGCTTTTAGCCTCTGTAGTTTCCGTACGGGCTATGGGAGTAACTTGTAGCAGGGTGGGGGTTGATGTGGGCGGGTCCTAGGGTTACTATGGGTGTTTCTAGGCCTTCATGTGTGGTGGTAAAATGGACTATTGGAATGCTGTAGTGAACAGGGTATAGTGCTGAACAGCAGGTAAGAAAAGCAGGAAGTGTAACCTTACAAACCATCTCCTGGAGAAGAAATGTGCTATTCTAGCGATAAAGGGCACATAGATATTAGACTGATTACATGATCATCGTTTTTTTCTGATCTCATTCTTTTTAATAGAAAAAAAAAAACAGCAAATTGTCTTTATTGAAAGCATGATTTGGAACGTGTATATAGTGTTTGTGCACACAACACACACAAAACTCAATTTAGACCTGGTTCACACTGGTGCAATGTGGGAAACCCTGCATCGTACACTGGTTCACACAGACATCTACAAACCGCTGGGGGTGTTAATGTAAATTTAACCACTCGCCGTCTGCCATATAGCAATATGACGGTGGCAAAGTGATTTAGTTATCCTGATTGGATGTCATAAGACATGATCAGGATAACAAGCCGGCATGCAGAGCGGCAATCGGAAATGTGCTGTGTGTCAGTGACACACTGCAACACCGATCGTGGTTTGGAGCCTCTGACAGAGGCTTTTTACCATGTGATCAGCTGTGACTAATCACAGCTCATCTCATGAACCAGGAAGTTGTAAATGGCTTTCCTCGGTTCACACCAACAGGCAAATGCCATTGGTGGGGGGGAGTCTGTACTGATAATCAGCACATTGATCATCAGTGCAGCCTGAAGAGTGTCCTGAATGCAGATTAGTCTGCAAAGCAGGTGTACAAGTGTCATACCTCCTCCTGTGTCATTCCTATCTTGCAGTATGCCACAGAAAAATGGCTTACTGCAAGACTACAGAGGACAGGCTATGGAGGTTAATACGAAGGTGTTTTCTTCATATGTAAACGAGTCACTTCACAGAGAGCAAAGCAGTAGGAGGGTGTGATCTGAGGGGTGGGACTCTCCCTGGTCAGCAGGATTGAATTCTAATTGTGATCCATTCAATCCTGCCCAGCAGCAGCATAGCTAGCTTTTAGAATAGGCTGTGTATGAAAGCTTATATTATGTGATTTATAATAATGCTGGGATCTGTGAGGTAGGACTTGAGGTTTGGACTCATTCCCACCCACCATCAGAGCTATGAAGGAAGGTACATAATTTGCAGATTCTGAAAGACTGCAAAAGGGATGTGTTCTAGGCTAGAGAAGTGTCAGAAAGCCCCTTAGACCCGGTTCACACTAAGGCGGCACAACTTGCAGTGCGACTACCTCAGGCGACCGGGATCCGACTTTAGCAGCGGCTTGCAAAATGACTTCTGTATAGAGGTTAATGCAAGTCGCCCCAAAAGTCATACAGGAACCTTTTTCTAAGTCGGAGCGACTTGAGGTTCCATTGCACAGAACGGGAAGCGACTTGTCGTCAGGTGGCTAAGTCGCCTGACGAGTCGCCCCTGTGTGAACTGGCTCATAGCCTACACACAGTGTCACATGGTACAAAGCCTGCACACAACAAAGTAACATGGTACAGAGGTATGATCTATACTGGGACTGATCATTCCAGTCAGTACTGAAAAGAAAGATGGAGTTCAGCTTTGTGTTAGGGTTGGAAACTGGTCTGTTGAGTCTCCCACAAAGTTTTTTTTTTTTTTTTTTTTGAGAACTCCACAAGTAGGACCTCTCTAAATCAACATTACGAGTTTTGTTTCTGCCCACCTTACATTTTTTTAACACTCACATTTCTCTGGTTGCATTATCAAAAAAAAAAAAAAAAAAAAAAAAAAAAAAAAGAAGGCGATAGGGAAATTTTTGTAATTTTATAAAAATGTAACCGATAAATAAAAGGATACCTCTGATGCTGTACAGGGAGCACTTCCCTAAATGTCATCATTTACAGCATGTGTGTTTGGATATATTTTAACTGCTGCCTGTTTCTGTTGGGCTAGCCATACACATAGATTGTGTTCAGCCCACAGGCTAAATGAGAGAAATTGAACAAGATTCTTCCTTGCACACCAAATGGATTGGATAAAGCAATATCCCTATTGTACTTTGACAGCTAGCACTAGTGGCTGTCAGAAAACCCAAACAGTGACTGGATGGATGCAATCACTGTACAGCTGATCATTTTCTCCACTCTGTTGGCAAAAGTCTACCAAAAAAAAAAAACTTTTGTAAGCCAGGTGGCATCGACAGGGCCACCCACAGCTCAGAATCAAATTATAGACGAACTGTCACTAGGACTGTAAATGAGATAAATCTAACTGTCACACAAACAGAAGAAGAAAAATCTTCCAATGGGTACGGGGGTCTAATAGGCAATTCACCTTACCTTAGAGGTTTATTTTGACTTCCTGTTGAGTTTAAAGGGCATGAAGCAAAAAAGGTAATTCTCCCCAATTACACACAGATGAGAGGGAAAAAAACAAACAAAAAAAAAACAAAAAAAAACAAAAAAAAAAACAAACACACACCGAGGTTTTAACCACTCTACTCAGTTCACACCAGACTCAGTTCCGTGTGCTTTTTTTCCTTCACTAAAAATGCATGCAGTGTTTTCCATGTAGTCCAATGGCTCTAGTTCACACCATGCAGTCAGTTTCGGATCAGTTTCCGGTGCAGAAACTGACCGGAACTGATTGTATTGGTACAGAAAAAAAAAAAAAAAAAAAAAAAAAAAACAGAACTGCACCTGGAGTGAACTGGCCCTTAAGGCAAAACTTTTTTCCCCCTATTTGGACAGATATATATTAACGCTCTAGCAGCTACCAAAGCCTGAAGCCCCCCTTTAAGAAGGATTAAATTGTATTTTGTAAAGCAATACTGATGCATCACATACTGGAGGTCTTCTGTGCAATGCCTTCATTCAAATAAATGCAATGCCCTAAAATGTATTACTTAACAATGGCAATATACATGACATGGGAACTTCAAATAGGGAGACTCCTTAACACCAATTTTAAATATACCGTATAATGAAATCCTTCTGATGAAACATAATCCAATACTATATTCAAACATAATCATGTGTATACATTTGAATTGCAGCCACATTACATTTGCACCAAAACAGGATTGTGAATCAGTACATTCACTTTTTTTAATTTGCACGTTGTAATTTGTTTGTATATGCAAGCTAGGCTCCCCAGAATTGTGACGGTGACAAGTGTTGGAACAGAGCAAAACACAGCAGTAATTTTTTATTTTTACCTACTACAGATGTTCAAGCACCCTGGCAGCGTAAAGTTTGCCCTGCCTTTATCACTATCACATTTGCCAATATGCATGCAAGTGAAAAAAGACAAGCAGAATTAAAACACTTTAAGGCCCCTTTCAGACGAACGATCCATTCAGGTCCACCTGTCAGTTTTTTAGGCAGACCTGAAGGGATGCTCCACAGACCTCTATGGAGCGTCGGATGTCAGCACTGACATCCGACGCGATCCGATCCGAAAAAGCGTGACGGAGGAAAAACCTACTTTTCCATCCATCTGCGGATAGGATCAGGTGACTGACTGCGGCCCGTCGTCATCCGATCCCCCATAAAGGGAGAGCAGCACTCTGACAGGTCGATCTTTGCACAGTGTGCAGAGACGGACCTGTCATCTTCCTGCTCAGCGAGGATCAACTGAGTGATCCCGGCTGAGCAATCGCATGTCCACGGGGGGCGGATCATCGTGGATCTGTCCCATGTGAAAGAGGCCTAATACTATCAATACAGATATTGACCCCACACTGTCATCAGAACGTAACTTCCCTTTTAGTATAGTGGTCATTTAATTAAAAGCAAACACTCTCAAAAAGTAAGCTGATGAAAGATGCATCACTCTAGCTTCAGGTAGACAGATAAAATATGCACAATTAAAAACACCCACGTTTGCATGAGTCTAATTATAGGTCTGCATTGGGTTACTGTAATATAGAACTCACTTCTCCAGAGAGGATTCTTTCCCAGCGGAGAGCAGTGGAGTAAATATCAGCACAGCAAAGAACAGCTAAAGCCAACCTATTAATATAACAGGCTGGTAAAGAAAAACACTCTTCTCACAATTGTGCCTCTGCTGCAACAAGAAAGATTAGATGAATTTCAAAAAGAAAAAAGAAATAAAAATGTGTGACTTGAGGCTGGGTTCCCACTGGTGAGAACACAAACAAACAGACTCACATGCGATTCAAACTGCACTGACTTTTTGGTCCACTCTGGAATCGGATCACATGAGTATTCACATCCATGCAATCAGATTCTTGTACCATTTGATAGTTTGCACTGAGATCCGATCTGGGGGCGTCATTCAATTTCTATTGACAGCCACAGTGGTTCGGAGAGGACAGTGTGAACTGCCTGCAAGTTAGATGCGATGCAGAAACCCCCACAGGAATTGCACCGTTTCCCGCATTGCATGTGTGTGAACTCCGCTTAAGTGGACCATTAACTGGTATAAATTCATACAAATGTTCACATGTAAATTCTCATCAGAAGATGTTTTTCAATTATTGGCTCACCTCAACTGTACAACTCTTTATCAAGACCTCATCTGGAATAAGAAGTTCAGTTTTGGGCACAAGTTCTCAAAAAGGATATCGGGGAACTGGAGAAAGTGCAGAGAAGGGCAACCAAACTGATAAGAGGCATGAAGGAGCTCAGCTATGAGGAAAGATTAGAGGAACTGAATTTATTCAGTGATGAGATTAAGGGGGGATATAATCAACATGTACAAATATATAAGGGGCCCATATAGTGAACTTGGTGTTGAGTTATTCACTTTACGGTCAACACTGAGGACAAGGGGGTACTCTTTATGCCTAGAGGAAGAGAGATTTCATCTCAAAATATGGAAAGGTTTCTTCACAGTAAGAGCTGTGAAAATGACTCCCTCCAGAGGTGGTTCTGGCTTCTGGCTAGCTCAGTAGATTGCTTTAAGGCAGGCCTGGATCCTTTCCTAAATGCGCACAAATGAGTACCAACATTTATAGTATATAAAAAATGTTTAGCCTTCCTCTGGATCAACTCTGGGTATAAGATTGGTTATATGGGACTGTTTAACCACTTGCAGACCGGACCATTTTGCTGGTCAAAGACCAGACCACTTTTTGCGATTCGGTACTGCGTCGCTTTAACTGACAATTGCGCGGTCGTGCGACGTGGCTCCCAAACAAAATTGACGTCCTTTTTTTCCCACAAATAGAGCTCTTTTGGTGGTATTTGATCACCCCTGCGGTTTTTATTTTTTGCGCTATAAACAAAAATAGAGCGACAATTTTGAAAAAAAAACGCATTATTTTTTACTTTGTTATAATAAATATCCCCCAAAAATATATAAAAAAAATTTTTCCCTCAGTTTAGGCCGATATGCATTCTTCTACATATTTTTGGTAAAAAAAAAAAAAAAAAAAAAAAAAAAAAAAAAAAAAAAAAATCGCAATAAGCGATTGATTGGTTTGCGCAAAAGTTATAGCGTTTACAAAATAGGGATAGTTTTATAGCATTTTTATTAATAATTTTTTATTATTTTTTTTTACTAGTAATGGCGGCGATCAGCGATTTTTATTGTGACTGCGACATTGTGGGGGACCCATCGGACATTTTTGACACGTTTTTGGGACCATTGTCATTTATACAGTAATCACTGCTATATAAATGCAGTGATTCCTGTGTAAATGACACTGGCAGTGAAGGGGTTAACCAGTGGGTGACAGTCTAGGGGTTAAGTGTTCCTAGGGGTGTGTTACTAACTGTGGGGGGGTTGGGCTTTCATTTAGTGAACACTGATCTCTGCTCCAATCACATGGAGCAGAGATCAGCGTTGCTAGGCAGAATGGAGAAATGCTGTTTACACGGCATTTCCTCCATTCGGCCGCTCCGTGAGACGATCGCGGGGATTGAGTCCGCGGGTCCCGCGACTGGACTCACGGGGGTCCCGACCAGCGCGGGAGCGCGCCGCCGGCGCGCTCCCGATGGCAGGGCGGCATTGAATATTGGACGTACCTGTACGCCAATATGCCTGCCCGTGCCATTCTGTCGACGTACATAGTCGTGCGCTGGTCGGGAAGTGGTTAATATCTTTTATTTATGTTTATGGTTGAACTAGATGGACTTGTGTCTTTTTTTCAACCTGACTAACCATGTAACTCATTTCATTCGGTCTTTAAAAATGTCATCCAGATCTGCAAATTTTAATTTAACCCCAGACCTGTTAAAAACAGGTTTCATTACAATATGTACACTTTTTCCCCAAAAGTAAACCACACAGGTAGGATTTTTTTTTTCTCTCAAAGTCCCTCAGGTTCAAATTTTTCCTTCACTGCAGTCGAAAACGAACATTGATTTGGCCTTAATAGCCATCAGGAAATTGAACGAGCGTTCAGAAAACAAGCATTTTTAGTACAAAATTTTACTAGTCTATGGCCAGCTTAAAGGGAATGTGTTTATTTATTTTTTAAAAACATGTTATACTTGCCTCCACTGTGCAGCTCGTTTTTGCACAGAGGGGCCCCGAACCTGGTCTTCTAAGGTCCCTCGGCGGCTGTCTCGGCTTCCCCCCGCAAGTACTTCTCACGATCATGCGAGCTCCCTCACATGGTGAGAAGCAGTTGCGGGTGCGCTCCTGTTATAGCCGCTCACTGTATCACTCGGCCCCCGGCGCGCCGCGTCATTGGATGTGATTGACAGCAGCACAAGCCAATGGCTGCCCTGCTTTCAAGCCATCCACTCCAGCCAATCAACGGCCAGGCTGAGCGGCGAAGAGGATGTCGGGGATGAGCGCGGGACTTTCAAGGGGGTCAGGTAAGTAAAACTGGGGGGGGGCTGGGGACGCCAGCACCGTCAGATGTTTTTTCACCTGGGGGGGGGGGGGGGGGGGGGCGGCTGGGGACGCCAGCACCGTCAGATGTTTTTTCACCTTAATGCATAGAATACATTCAGGTGAAAAAAAAATAAAAAAATAAAAATAAAAAAAAACGCACACAACACACCTTTACAACTCCTTTAAGTCTTTCGCTGATAAATCTTTAACCAAATTGAAGGCTTAGCAATAATTTAGGGGTCCTACAAGGTAAGCACTTTATTCAGCCAATCTTTAAAATTACTATTCACTGGTGCCAAATTGGCATGGTCTAACCCCCTCCTGATTTTCAAGGACAGACCAATTGGAAAATTGCTCCTACAGAGTGAATGGAGATGGCTTTTCGATCTCAAAGCTACCTCGGGCACCAGGACTTAATGAGGTCTTTAATTTGTGAACTGGACTTGTAACTCTCCTAGTGCTGTTTTTTGATCTAAGTGATCTTCATCTTGCATGCGTTTCTTTGGCCATATTTCTTTCCGCTTACATCTCATGAATATTTTTATATCTCATATATTCATGCCTCCCTTTTATAACATGTTGGGAATATAGTAGGTACGTCATACTGATAAGTAGATTTTCATATGGGAAATCTCATTGCTCAGCGATATATCTTTTGTACATTTTTATGCTGATCTAGATTTCTATTTAACTTCCAGTTTTGACCTTATGGCCTATAGTTTATCGTCGTTTATCGGCACTAAAGGCAAAACTTTTTTTTGTTTTGGATAGAGGGCAGAGGGATTAGAATGCTTGCCAGTTTATATTGCCGTTTGTGCCCCCCTTTCCTGTTTACCGCTATCATTGAAAGTAAAAAAATTGGGTTGTCCCCAGAAAAGTAAGAGGCGAATCTTTGCCTATAGTCTTAATTTAAAGTTAGACCCCTTTCAGACTTCCAGCAGCTTCTTTGGAGCGGTGAACTCACCACTCCACCGCTACACACCCCATTGGCGTTTTGCAGGTAGATTTTTTATTTTTTTTTGCAAATCTGTTTATTGGAATTTAGACAGTGAACAAGCAACCAAAAGCAAAACAAAACAGACAAAAACAAAAACACATACATTGGTCACGATTAGTGTTACAGGCGTGACGTGTAAAGAGTTGCAATATAAGACAGTGCGTTACATACAAAACATGTCTGAGAATTCAAGGCATCTCACCGGCCACAGAGAGCCGTCTCCATGTGCAGTAGGACGACTCGGGACTAAACCACGCTACTCAGATATACAACATTTCCACTGGTGCATATTCCTATTTATTAACAAACGAAAATGCGTTAAGTAGGCTGTGGGTCTGAGGCCGTGGAGGCATCCGCCAGCCAGCTGGACCAGACCTTGTTATATTTTTGCGGGCAACCTCTATTAACATAGCAGTCCTTGTAGAGAGGCAGGCTTTCCTTCACCAATTTTTTCCACAGGGAGAGAGGGGGAGGAGTGGGCTTACGCCAGCTGAGCGCAATGGCCTTGCGGGCATAGAAGAGAAGTAGCCCAGCTAGGGTGCGCCGCGCCACAGTGGGAATTAGATGATCTAGCAGGCCCAGTATGCAAGTTTCTATAGAGTGGGAGCGATATGGAGGTGACCTGTGTAATGACCCCTAGTATCTCCTTCCAATAGTCAACAATGGCTGGGCAGGTCCAAAAAATATGAATGAAGTCCCCCGGTATTGTCCCACAACGCCAACATCCCGAGGGGGAGGCGGGGTTCATTTTGTGCAGTCTGTATGGGGTGAAATATGCTCGGTGGGCCATCTTAAACTGTATCAGCCGATCTCTCAGGGAGACCAGGGATCTGAAGGGGAAGTCCCACATGTCATCCCAATCATCGTTATCAAAGGTGGGAATGTCTTGCACCCACTTATCTCCAAGTTTCCCCAAAGTAGGGAGGGAGGTCATTATCAAATGGGAGTAAAGTGTTGAGGTGGGCTTAGTGTCACAGCTGGACTTGAGGAGGCCCTCCAGTGCGGATTGGACAACCTGGGGGGGGAGAGCTGGAGAACTGGCACCTGAAGGCATGGGAGAGTTGTAGATACCTAAAAAAATAACTCTGCAGGACGTTGAAATCAGAAATCAACTTGGGGAGTGGAGCCAGCAATTGGTCAGAAATCACCTGGTCCACTGTTCTAATATTGAATTTAGTCCAAGCATGGGGTTCAGGCAGTTTGTAAAACTGCTCCAGGGTGGGGTTTCGCCACAAGGGGGCAGCTGGAGAAAGTGCATTGGTAGGGTATTTTTCAATTTTAAGTCCTACCCCCCATGCACGTAACGTGGTGCGCATGGAGGGGGTCAGTGGGTACGGGGCCTTCGGGCCACGATAGAGTAAAAATGTCAACGCCTCCAGCGACCCCAACACCGCCGCTTCAACCAAGGTGGCAGGGTTTGTCTTATCAGGAGTGAGCCACCAAGCTGCTGTAACCAGCTGGGTGGCTAGAAAATATTTGTACAGGTCAGGGCACGCCAGTCCTCCCTGGGAGGACGGATGCGTAATTGTTGACCATCCATACCTGGGGGACTGGTTTCCCCAGATGAAGGAGGCAAACAGACTATGCAAACGGGAGAAAAAGGATTTGGGAATCCAATGTGGAGATTGGCAAAGTAGGTAGATAAATTTCGGTAGGATTTTCATTTTTATCAGGTTTATCCGCCCTAGCAATGATAGGGGTAGTGACTCCCATGCCTTCAGACGCAGCCGTGTCTCATGAACCACTGGGGATAGATTTAGGGGTACGAAGTCCGAAGCCTGCCTCGAGACCACAACCCCAAGGTACCTGAAGGTCTCCACCCACTGTAGGGGTAAATCAGGGGGGGCAGTGTCGCGAGCTGCTGGGTCTATGGGGAACAGAAGCGACTTCGACCAGTTAACCTTAAGGCCCGTGATCGTGGAGAATGAGTCAAGAATTTGTAATGCCCCTCTGAGTGAGGAGTCTGCATCGTTAAGGAAGAGAAGGAGGTCGTCCGCATACAGGGCGACCCTCTCCTCCAGCCAGCCAACACGCAGGCCCCTGACATGCAGGGAGGTACGTAAGGCTTCCGCCAGTGGCTCCATTGCAATGGCGAATAGGGCCGGAGAAAGAGGGCAGCCCTGTCTCGTGCCCCTGGACAAAGGGAAGGACCGCGAAAGACTCCCCCCCAACTTAATGGCCGACGTGGGGTGTCTATAGAGCGTCTGAAGCCACTTAATAAATACCAAGGGGAACCCCATTCTGCGGAGGACCTCCCACAGAAAAGGCCACTCTACAGTGTCGAAGGCCTTCTCCATGTCTAGGGAGGCCACCACCCTGGAACCCTCAGTAAGGTGCTGAGCATGGATGTTAGTAAACAGGCATCGTAAGTTGATGTCAGTGGCTCTATTAGCCATAAAACCAGTCTGGTCTGTCTCTATCACGGACGGCAGTAGGGGCTGTAGTCTCGTAGTGAGCAATTTGGTAAGAATTTTGAAGTCCGCATTTAGGAGGGCGATAGGCCTATATGAGGCACATAATGTGGGGTCCTTAGGGGCCTTGTGGATTAGTATAATGTGTGCATGGCTCATGGAGGTGGGAAGGGTGCCCTCCGCCAGACAGTGAGTATAGAGCTGGGCCAGCTGGGGGGCAAGTAGGTCCCCGTGGGTTTTGTAGAACTCCATAGGGAGGCCATCTGGACCTGGGGATTTCCCTGCGGGAAAGGAGCAAATGGCCCTCAGTACCTCATCCGGGGTAATGGGCCTTACCAAATTTCCTCTCTCGGCGTCCGAGAGCCAGCCGAGTGCCAGGGGGTCCAGCCAAGGCGCCAGGTCCTGTGGCCTGAGATCCGAGGGCAGTACGGAGGTATAAAGGGAACTATAGTATTGCCTAAAAGTGTCCAATATGTCTGGAAGAGGGGAGACCGATTCACCTGAGGGGGACACCACACTAGGTATCACCGTCAGGGGCAGGTCGTGTTGAGCTAACATTGCCAGGAGACGACCGTTCCGGTCCCCCTGTTCAAAAAACCTTTGCTTGTTGCGGTAAAGATCCAGTCTGGCAAGTTCTGTGAGGTGGAGGTGTAGTTCTCGTTTCGTCGCATTAAGGGGGCGTTTTGCAGGTAGATTTAACCACTTTTCGGTCGATAGCAGCCGAATAGTGCCGTTAAGACCGCAGACGGTCTTAACGGCGGTTTGGTGCCATTTCACAAGTGCATGCAATTTTAAAGTGTGACATATTTGGTGTCTGTCTACTCGGGGTAACATCTTTTACATAGTACTAAAAAAATTTGGGTAAATATCACCTTTTTTTTTATATGAAAAAAAAAGTGTGGGGGGTTTTTTGTTTGTTTTTTTTTTTTAGAAAAAAAGAAGTTTGAAAATTGCTGCGCAAATACCGCGTGACATAAAAAAATGGCAATGAGCACCATTTTATTTCCATAGGGTCTCTGCCTAAAAAAAAAATATACGATGGAGTAATTTTTTAGCAAAAAAATAAAAAAATTATGATTTTTACATGGAGGAGAGAAATTACAGAATTGGCTTGGATGGCAAGTGGTTAAAAGCATGTCCAAATTATTAAAAAAAATGGAAACCAGTAGATTTTAAAATGTAAAAGTGTTTTTTTCAATTGGTTGAACTAGGTGGACTAGTGTATCTATTTTTTCAACCTGATTAACTATGCACTTCCAGTGACCACTTCAGCTCCAACAACTGGTGGACAGAGCACTATAAATGACTGTAGAAAACTGATAAATTTTTGAAGATTCAGAGCAAACTAAAATAAAAAGCATCTCGTAGGCAGGAATCAAAAGAAAGGAAGCCTGTAGGGTCAATATCATTAAAGCTGAACCCCAAGACACTTTAAAACAACCCCTGTAGTGACCACTTCAGCTCTGACAACTGTTGGCTCCATACTGACCAGAGAAACATTAACACTTCAGCTACGAGCCTAATGATTTAGGAACTATGCCGCAATGTTGAAACGTACAAGAATGAGACTGATCATGATGAATATACAGTATTTTTGGGAAGGGGGCTTTCATTAATTGTTACTGTACTCCATGAGTTAAGTTTATATATAAAGATCAAAGAAACTAAAGCCAATGTTACTGTACATAGGAGTACAAATTGTATGTACCTCGAGTCCTTGACCAGATTGTTAAAATCCTAAATTGTGTTTGTTGGTAAAAGAAGAATTGCATGCAAATGAAAACGATAATGGTTTTAAAAACACTAGCAGCTAAGGTCATCAGGACTGGAAGTGGGAAAAGCTAGGGATTAACATATGTTTAACACCCTAAGAATTTTACTAGTGGAATTTGTTTGCGGGTGGGAAAATAGTCCGGCCTGTTCCCATCAGATGAGCTGGCACAGTTTTTCTTCATTGCATGCCAAATGTTTATAATATATACATATATATACACACACACACTATATATATAATATATATATATATATATATATATATATATATATATATATATATATATATATATATATATATATATATATATATATATATATATATGTGTGTGAGTGTGTGTGTGAGTGTGAGTGTGAGTATAGTAAAAAATTATAATCAAGAACCTGTAACCTCTCCAAAAATTACATGCAATGAATAAGGTATGCGAATTAAAACGATTCAAACTGGAACATTGCACTGATAGTAACTGGAAAAACATACAGCAAAGCCCAATTTTTTTTTTTTTCTTTTAGCCTGATGCAACTCAACCCCTGCATAATTTTTTTTTTTTTTTTATTTTTTTTTTTTTTTAACTCCCACTGACCGTAAACACCAAGCACTCTCTGCATTTGTTATACCTCCCAAATGCAGATAGTGTGTGTGTTCAGGGCCATGCATGCGCATGGCAGTCAATTTTGGAGAAGCAGCTGCATCCCAAATGCCATGGATAGCACTCCCTACATGGGGATTCAAGAAACACTTGTGGGGATGTATACTGTAGTACGCACGCGTGAGCAAGGCCTTCGGAATATCTCCTGACAGCTATTGTATTCCGGAAGCTACAGCACCTGCATTTGTCTAAATACCCAAACAGTAGATGTATCTGAATGGATACAGTGTTCAGCTGACAATTTTTCACACAGCGCGTCCAATATTTCAGCTAAAATTTGTCAAACTAGGTGGCGCCAACAGGGTCAGAAACAGCTGGAAATGTTGCCGATTCAATGGAAAGCAGCCAAAACTCGAGCCATTTATGGTCAGCTTTAGCATACGGAGGAAGCCCAATAGGAGTGCGCAACGCCTATAAGTGGGAGGAGCCGAGCCTATGACATCACACTAACTATATTTTGAGCATCAGCAGTGATCTGAGGCTTTGAAATGCTTGTTTTTAATGTATTTTTTGTAAGCCAGGTCATTACTTGGTTTTAGTGAATAGACTTTGAGAACTATGGTTCTCCCCCTTTTTTATTCCATGGCATGTTTTATGGATGATGAGTAAAAGTAGACTGACCACTCAAATTTGATCCAGTAGAAGGAAGAGAGATAAAGAGAAATCCAGAGGAGGGCAGCATAAGGCACATGCGACTGTAGCAGGGTCCGATTCAGGAGGCATTTTGAATAGAGGTGGTGGTTCACTGAACAGTTGTGAAGATGACATTTTGTCACAAGTTTTTTTGAACACAGTGGCGCAAAATGGAAGGACACTTTTATGCACATATAGCCAAGAGACTAAGAGACATTTATAAATTCATTTGTGGAATGTTATTTTTTTTTTTACTCTGTGCATTGAAAAGGATGCATTAGGTTATATGGATTAATTCCGCTGTACTGCAATACATATAATGGCCAGCTTTAGCCCATTTTCTTCTAACCGAGATACATTACACTTTTGCACTGTGGAGATGATTTAACAAATTTGTTTTGGATTCAAATATTTTTTCCAGAATACTCCGTCATTCTCCCTTATGTCCGATTATAATTATCCCATGCACTGCCCTCACTCCACATACATTACTCAATAGCAATTTAATGTTGCACAGACATATCATGCAGATGTTCTGCACACTTGAACTCCCAGATGGATAAAGAGGACCTCCCTTTCACAGATCAGGTGTGTGAAGCACAGTGAGATAAAAAAAAAAATAAAAAAAAAAAATTAATATAATTATTTTTTTTTTAAATACTTTAAATACGCAGGAATAATGAAAAACAGCAGAACCTAGGCCAAATGGTTTTCAAAGCAACAAGAAACAGTACGTTGCAATTTAAAGCATGAGTAGTCAAATATTGTTTTAGCACTGCAATTAGAACAAACTTAGCCAAAACAAGGTTTTCTTTTGTTCAGCCAGCAGATTGAAAAAAAATTTCTCCATTTACACAAATGAGGTAGGTGGAGGAATCCCTCTCCGTCAAGACTTTGTATTTGCTGTCAGAATACTGATCGAGGACTGTCAGAATACTGATCGAGGAGAATTTTCCAACACGTCCCTTCAATAGAAGTCAATCAAATCATCATCTGCTGTAGAGCGGGTGAAGCCACACACTGACAAATTCAGTTGGTCCCTGCCGAGTCGCTGTATAGCCAGCTTTAGACACCAAGCAATCTGGAATCAGTTTTCTTTAGTTTAGATCAGGGGTCTGCAAACCTTTCAAACAAAGAGCTAGTTTACTGTCCTTTAGACTTTAGGGGGGCGGGGGGGGGGGGGTACAAAATGCCCTGGGCCAAGCATAAGTGAGAACAAACATGGCCCTAGTGTTGGTAGTCGATAGGAAGGGGCGTAGTGCCGTATCATTGGCATTGGAAGAAATAGTGCCCCATTGTTGGTGTCAGTGGGAGGAAGTGTGCCTCATTGCATTGGGAGCAATAGTGCCCCAAGGGCCAGAAGAAGGCTAGCAAAGGGCCACAGTTTGGAGACCCGTGGTTTAGACTAAACTGTGCAAATGGCATACAAGACTACAATGAGTTGCAGAAGCAGACAAAGCACCATTTCTATGTAAAATGACCAATAGCCCAATTATATTATAAAAGGACAATTTTTTTCAGTGAAGGAAAATTACAGCTCCTAGTGGAGGTCTGAATTTCTGTTCCCCTGTGGTAATCCTTAGCATGTAAGAGCCACACATTTTTAAAGGGTGTTAGACACTTGGCTGCAAATCATCTGCTTTTTGCAGATCGAATATATTAAATTATATTTATCTATAATGATATATAAAATGTATTAATTTCAAATGCTCTTTATCCTACAACATTCTGTTCTATACCTGAACCAAAAGTTTCCCGAAACTGATTTATCATGTTTAACCATTATAGAAGTCAGTCCTAAGACAGGTCTTTAAAATGCTATAAGACAATCCATCTCCACCGCTGACATGGATGTGAAAGCTGCTCAACTTTTCATGAACGCCTGCAAGATTAACACTTAACCCCCCCATCTGTAAATTATTCTCCATATCAAAAATGATGAGGAGCAAAAAAGCACTTCTATGTCCTGTACTCTGGAATCACTACAGGTTCAGCTGACACTACAGGGAGAACTTTCCATCGATGGTCCTTAAACGCTATAAAGCCCAGGCTTTGTGAAGGCAGTCAACTCAACAAGGCACCTCTATCAGCATTCGCCATGACAGCCAAACCAACCATCAAGTGATATATTTACACCACCGTAAAATCTAAACATCGTTACCTCCTGTAACAACAAAGAACCCACCAAAACCATTCAAGGTTACCTGTAAAATTTCTATCAAATTTAGCAATTTACAGAAAACCTGATTTTGGAGCGAGTGCTGTAGCCCAATCAACGCCTTTTCATACATGTGGAAAATCCCAGCTCAGCCCCATACAATCATGGAACATGGAAAAGCCCACTCCTTACACTGTAGTTTTCTACAACAGGGAGAGTTAAACCTCTTGTATACATGCACACATATACTGCTCAATTTATCTTTTACGAAAGCAAACACATTAACAGTGACTACTGCGTATGTTGCTGGAAACTTTTTGACATAGCTGCTTTAAGGTACTAAGCCAAGAGCCATCATGCCAGGCACTGCTGCTTTGATAAAAAGGACAGCGCAATGAACATACAGTGAACAACTTAAGACTATATGAAATATATAATTAACAGAAGCTATAAAAAAAAAAAAAAAAAAAAAAAAGGGGGAGAAGCACAGAAGGTTGCTATCTATACACAAAATGAAACAAATCTCATGAATCCTTACCTACTAACAGAAGTTTACATGCAAAGGGTAAGGGCTTGGCAGAGGATTGATTATAGCACCCTCGCTGTACGTATACTAACGGCACTTGTTCAAACTAACAGCTTTAAACAGTGTAATAGAAAAAGCCTTGGGCTGAGGTATAAAAGCAGTATGCTGCAACTCTCTCAGGGTTTAGCCTGTCATCAGAGACCATACAGATTTGAACTTCTAAGGAAGGGACCTAGGGATTTTACATGTCAGGCAGTGTATGGCTGATTTGTAGCAAATCACCTTCCAGATACGTATAATGGAGTTCTTAATTCAATAACCTCCACGTCAGCTTTGTTCAATGAAAATGAAGGTATGCATTATGATAAAGCTGACCATCATTCTTTTGTACAAATGGATCTAAAGCCATCTCCATAAAGCAACACTACTCCCCCGAAAGAAAATATGAAGTGGATACAAGAAAACCAATAAGAAAAAGTAGAGAACACAAAATTTAATGATTCAGGTAGGAGGAGAACATGTAATTGTACATAAAAGTCTATTAGCACTTAAAGAGGAAGTAAACCCTGATGAGTTTACTTCCTCTTTGATTCCCTGCAAAGGTAAAGCGTAATGGACTACTATGCATTGCATAGTAGTCCATTATGTGTCACTTACCTGACACAGGAGCCAGCGAAGTGACCGCTGTCCCCTGTAGTCCGGAGCATCCATCGCCTCGGTGGGTCCCGCTGCTCCGCCGCTGTCATTCGGCGAAGCCGCGATGATGTCCCTCCCGCGCATGCGCACGGGAGCCGCCACTCGCGGCATATCGCCGTTAACGGCGGCGCGCTCAATGCGCCTGCACGCCGCTGTCTACAGCAAATATCTCCTAAACCGTGTAGGTTTAGAAGATATTTCTTGGACCTACAAGGTAAGCCTTAATCTAGGCTTACCTGTAGGTCAAAGTTGGTTGTAAGGGTTTACAACCACTTTAAAGACAACCTATAGAGTATTTTCAGGACATAATTTTAAGTTATTACAAATTATTCTAAAAGTAGCTTTTGCTGCAATTTATAAAAAAAAAAAAAAAAAAAAAAAAAAAAAAAAAAAAAAAAACTTAAACCTCTTGAGCTGCTGTATTTACACAAACATATTTTGTATACTGTACAATCTTATTGGTTCTCCTACTGGTGGTTGTTGCTAAATTTTCAATTAGCTAGTAGTAGAACTCCCATGCATAATATGGATTACCTATAGGTACTGTAAATATTTCCTAAATGTGCACCTTTTTCCTCGCTCGTTTTTTTCGGCAGCTGCAGACCACTCAGGTCGGTTTTAGGTTGTAATTTTTTTGACATTGACCAGCGGTGAGTAAACTCCCCGTCCCCTGTGGTCTCACGCTCTGCAGCTACGTAGTGACCCCAAGGGTCTAGGGGATATCTCACCCAAGGGCTCCTTCGGTCATACTGGCCATATAGAGGGTGCTAAATGCTCCTGCCCAGGTCTATGATAACAAACAACCTTTGCTATTAAGTTTTAAATAGACTTATTATGTTTTGAGTCATCCTTTTTTGAAAGTCTTTAGATACTTCACTATGAGACCCTTTTTATTTTTCTGAGGATCCCCTGGCACAGCACTACTTACCGAGTATAAATTAGTCCACATACCAAGGAAGGTGATATAGCTGGAAAGTGGGTTTTTCGCTGGATGTGGAACAACCAGATCCTGCATCGTGCAATATTGAAGGCCTGATCGCCCCGTGTGGGCATAGAGTTTTGGTGAGTGGGGACCTGAGGGGGCGAGCACGGAAGTCGCCTGAATTCTTTCATGTTTGAGCACCAGTCACCTTTACCTGCAACCACTGGAAGATTTTGAAACTTTATGTGGACTTGTATTTATTTATTTCTCTATTTTTATTTTCATTTTTATCTCTGTTCCTGGATTCGTTCCAGGTCCCATATAATATATATTTTCTGGCTCTCTTTTTTGGTCTTTCGGGTTTAGGTTTTTTGCCTTTTGTTTTTCAAAAGAACTGTATCCATTGTCCGTGTAGGACAATCCTTTGACTAAATTATGTACTCGGCATAACCGCTGCACTTTCTCTGCACATTTTTAGCACATTTTTTTGCACAATTTTTTCCATTTTTTGCACAACAGTGCACACAGATTGCTATTTTTGCACATAACATATATTATTTGTTGTACATGTTTATATCTGTGGTACAGATACATAATTGTTTGCACATATATAAAATTTATTTGCACAGTTCTTATATATATCTATGGCACTTATGGTATATTGAGCACAGACACATTCTGGTACCTATTTATATCCATGACCTCTTATAGTGGTACTTAGACTGTACTTAAACAACCGCTTAGTCAGTACTGTAAAAAAAATTATACTTTCTGGAATTTTTATATTTATTTATTCACCGGATATACATTTATGTACAATTTGGACACAAATTGTTTTTTTCGTGAGAGTCACCTGTCCCTAGTACCTTTGTGCAGCCCGCTTTGGATATAACTCTATAAGAGATATTCTCTATAAGATCTTTTACTGTGATTTCCTGTGTGTGGTGATTACTACTTACCTGGAATTTTCTCTTCCTTTCTCTCCCTGGTGCTGGAGGCACTACTTTGCTCACACACATAGGGTTTATATACATATTTTATTTAGCTATGACAGGTAGCGCCTGGGCCTCTCCCTTCCTTTCCTAGGATTCTTCCTGGGTCCAGTGACCCTGGGCTGACTGTATGCCACAAACTTACCCCCCCCCCCCCCCCCCCAACTGGCCAGGCTGGCATCTGTTGTGATCACCGTCCAATGAAGAGGAAGGAACGACTTCCCGGACCAAAGGGCTGGCGACCATAGCCACCAGAGCAGGGTATCCCCGACTAGCTGGCTCATCCGAATTTGACAATCCAGGGACAATGGTGATTTGTCCCATTTTGATAGGATCTCCTTTTACAAGACTCGAGTGTGGAACTGAGCATACGGTACCGCTTCAATAGTGGCTACCATGAGGCCCAGGACTCGCATGTAAAAACGACCACCTGCACAACACATAACTTTACCGCAGCTTGAAGAGTCTGCAACTTGTCCGAAGGGAGAAAGACTCTCACCTCTGAGGAGTCCAGAGGCAAGTCCAGGTATTCCAGGCGGTGAGTCGGCACCAACACCAACTTTTGTAGGTTCAGTACCCAATCAAACTTCCAAAGAGTTTTCATGGTGATTGTCACACCCTTTCTTAATTCTGAGGTGGAAGCTGCCCTCAGAAGGAGGTTGTCCAGGTAATCCTCGCTGCCTCAGCAAAGCCAAAATTGGGGCTAGCACCATGGTGAAGACCCTTGGTGCCAACACCAGGCTAAAAAGGGAGAGCTACAAATTGGTAATGCTCATCTCCGACCGCAAAACGCAGAAACCTCTGATGCATACAGGGACATGCAAGTATGCAGCCTTGATGTCAGGATGCCAGAAAATACCCCTGATGGAGTACAGCGACCATTGACCGAACGGATTCCATCCTGAACCTTTGTACTTTTACAAAGCTGTTGAGGGCCTTGAGATTGAGGTCCAGGACCGGACGGACCCCTTCCTTCTTTGGGACTACAAACAGATTGGAGTAGAACCCCTGAAACCTTTCCAGTGTTGGTACAGGTACTATCCCCCCGCGCAGCAGTAGGCCCTGTACTGCCCCAAACAGGGCCTCCCGACAAGCCGGAAGAAGAAGGTTGGGAGGGGGAAAAAAAAAAACGGTTTGGCGGACAAGAAACTCCATCTTGTACCCTGAGGAAACTAGTTTGCAGACCCACTGGCCAGAAAGCAGGGAGGTCCACTGAGCAAACTCCCGAAGGTGACACCCCCACCCGAAAGTCGGGCGGGGCAAACCTTCATGCGGTAACAGATTTGCTCGCAGGCTTGTTTAGCTTGCGAAACCAGGGACCCTTTTGTCCTTCAGCAGGCACCTTGTCGGACTGGGAACGCTTACCTGGCCACCCGGGTGGACGAAAAATCCGCTTCTTAACGGAAAAGGAGAGCCCTTTCCTACAGCGTGGCTCCTTACCTTTCCTGGACTGTGAGAGCAACGTACTCTTAACCCCATAACATTCTTAATAATGTCATCCAGGGAGGCTCCAAATAGCCTCTCCCTGGAAGGACAAGTCCTTCAGTGCTTTCTTAGATGCCTGGTCCCCAGACCAGCATTTCAGGCAAATCAGGCAACGTAGCACTACTGCTGATACTGAGGCTCTAGAGAGCAAGGGGGCCGTATCTAAGGCTGCATCACAGGCATTTTTTCAGGAAACTCTCCTCAAAGTGGTAACATTTCGGGACTGAAAAGGCCAGCTGCGGTTTTCCCCATTCCTTGTAAAGTAATTAGGTAAGAAAACACCTTAGGCGTGCGGGCAAGGGCTTGTGGGCCCTGAAAGTTTAGGGTATCCCGCACTGCTGTAATAAGCGCTCCTACAAGCTCCTTTTCCTGCACTGATCGGGACACAGTCATCCTCACTGTGCGAATGGTCCTGGTCCACATCCTCCGATACATCAGAACCGGGGGCTGCCTGTCACAGCAGGGCCCAAGTCTGAATCAGAGATTTCCTCAGAAGACGGTGAGGGGAAGGGGCATTTTCTTAACCCCCTTGTGCCCGCCCACCACTTTCACCCTGGCAACAAAGGCATCCAAGACTGCCAACAGAGCATCCATAGGCACCACAGGTGTAGGGGAACCAGCGCCAGCTTCTGATGCCATGCTGACCCACACTCGCCTGTCCCAAGGCAAATCACACAAAAGTCCACCTGCCTAGCTGCGCAGACTGAGGGGCCCCCCCGTCACCACCCTGACCCAGGTACTGCGCTGTGCTGCTGTCTGCTCTCCCCTGTGCCATCCACGAGGTGTCTGTGTGGAAGCGCACTGTTCTAGAAGGAAACCAGCACCCAGTGCTAGAGGCAAAACCACCTGAGGCTACTAGAAAATGGCCGCCTCAGCAAAAAACGTCTGGGAGCACCAAGAAAATGGCCGCTGAACTACTAGAAGATGGCTGGAAGGCAAAAAAAACTAGCTGTGGCTACCACAAAATGGCCACAGAGCAAGCGGCAGCCTCCACACATGGCTCATGCAGCACAGACACCCACGGTGGCCCAGAAAAAAGGGAAGAGGATGATGCCAGGACCCAGAGCCCCCCGTCCAGGTATGTGCACCGCACCCCCATGTGCCCAGTCAAACAGTGGCCCATTGCATGGGGATGAGGGAAAAGACAGTGAGAGAAGAAAGGGAGCGAGACCCCCTAGTCGACCTCCCAGGGAATGCCAAGCTGCTCCATACTGCAGAGACAGGTGGAACCATACTTGCCCCTCCTGCAGGAACTGCTGAACGCATTCCACAGACAGACCCATCACCCAAGCAGTACGGGGTCGCTGCCAGCCACGGAACACCGACACGGAAAGCAGTAGCCCAGTCATGTGTGCAGCCCGGCGAATATAGTTCACCGGCTGCCTCAGGAATAGATGGGGCATGTTGTGGCCGACTAGCGCGTAGCTAGGGCCTGCTCATGCTTGATGGCCAGGCTGGGCAGACTATAAGGATCTATATTATCCAGCCTGTCAACCAGCCCGGCTGTTGATTGAAGATCACAGGACCAAAAATGCAGAAGAAAAAAAAAAATGTAATTCTCAGGACCAACGGGAGCCAGGTCCTTCTACACTAGGTAGGAAAAAAAAAAAAAAAAAGCCTAACTGATGCAGTGTGATGGGTTATAGCCAGTAGGCCCGCCCCCTGGGCGGTACTGTGCAAGTGTTGTGGTTTTTAACACTTTATGCCTAGTCCTCTCCTAAAGGGGCGATACAACCCAAAGGTCAAGAGGAGCTGCTGTGTCCGTCATTGAACGATAGAGAAATCAATATTTTATTAAACATTCTAATCAAGAACCTGCAACCTCTCCAAAAAGGTACCCTTATTATAAACAGGCACATAGATGCTATTTTAAACTAGCCTGAGCTGATGAGAAAGATTCAGGAACATGACCAACAGGAGACATTTGCATGAGCTATATCATGTATCAAAATTCTTGAAAACTTTGTAAATGCAGTAATTACCATAATGTAAATTTGTTTTTGCAAAAGGAAGAAAGCAAGCGATTTTATTTCCTGCAACTCATTATTGCAGGAGAGAGAATTGAATCTATAGCTTACTTTAAAATGTCCACTGCGCTGCACGCAGTTCAGTTTACATTCTGGCATGGAGCCTGGATACTGGGATGACTGAAAACTGCAAAGCCGACACCAGTCTACACACTAAACCTGAGTGTTATAGAATGCGACTAGTGTGAATTGGCCCTTAGCGAGGTACAGACATGCACGCTCCTCAGCACAATAATTCCTTTGACTTGTCTGTACTCATGGCCACCCGCAGCCAGTCCATCCAGAGAAATGCAGCCATAGGAACGAATAGCCCAAGAGGTGCACATACCGACACAGCCAGTACTTTTTACTACAAAAAGCAGTGCGGCACCAGGAAGGGTTTTTAAAGTGAAAGACTAAACAATAGGGCTGAAGGTAGATGGCTGCCATTCATGGAGTGAAGGGGACATTTTAAGGGCATTTTTATAAAAAGTGAAGTAATCCTTTAAGGTTTTTTTCTATTCTTCTATCACAACACTTGACGACAATAACATAACTGGGAGGTTAGGCTGAATCTGGTCACGTCACAATTGGACTGCACATCTCCTTTGTATATCCCAACTTCCACGTGATGTGAAGCCCTACTCAAAACAACTCAAGACAGTAAGGCCCCTTTCAGACCTACGGATCTGTTTTTACTCCTCGGCTTGCTCAGCGGGAATCGCTCCATTGATCCCTGTTGAGACGGCGGACGACAAGTCCGCCTCTGCACTCTGTGCAGGGATGGACCTGTCAGAGCTCCGCTCTCCACTATGGGGGGGGTGATAAGATGATTATGGACCGCTTGTCCGTTTTCACCTGATCCAATCCACCAGACGGATGAAAAATAGGGTTTGCACCCGTCTGGATTTTGCGGAGCGGACATGTCTCCGCTGACATCCGACGCTCCATAGACCTGCATGGCACGCCCGTTCAGATCCACCTAGAAAACTGGCGGACAGGCGGATCTGAGCGGTCCGCACATGTGAAAGTGGCCTAAAGCCCCATACACACTATCAGTTTTTCTGCTGAGTTTTTCCTTCAGATTTACCAAAACCATATAATATGAGGTCAAACCTTAGGAGTTTCAATTTGTATTCAATCAGGCAGGCCCTTGCACTGCATGGTTTTGGTAAACCTGAAGGAAAAACTCAGCAGAAAAACTAATAGTGTGTGTGTGTATGGGGCTTTAGTGTTTGTTTACAATTACGGTTTGGGCGGTGGTATAACGCCATAGTTCACCGTGGCCAGCGACAGGTTACCAAATCACTTAAGTGGCCCTCGCACCACTGGTATAAACTGTCTCCTTACTTCGCTCCTGCACTGTTACTCTGTCATTCCTGTCCCTGATGGAGAATGCAAAATGCCATCCCAATACACATTTCACACAATCAAAGAGTATTAGATCTAGTACAAGCAATCCATTGTATTTGTTATGCAACAATTATAGCAATTATAAATTTGATTTAAAAAAAATAAAAAAGATTTTTTATTTGTTCACACAGCCAAAAAACTGCGCGGATGCATAAAATAGAGAGACGGTAGAACTAGATATATCTTTTTTTTAAATGTCACAACTGATATTTAGTCTAATTTATATTCACACACAGGTTTTGCAATCGGATAGTCTGCTGCTGCGCAAAAAAAATAAAAAAATAAAAAACTTAAATTAGCCCTTTATAGTACAAAAAGAACACATAATTGCTACCGTAGATATTACTTTCACTGTTCCACAGTAAAAATAAAAATGGAACACCTTACAGTAGTGATTATTTGCTCTTTTTGTACTATAAAGGCCTCATTTCAGTCCCCCCCCCCCCATTATGTTATTAAACGTCTTTGGCCTGGATCATACCTATGTGTTTTTTTGTGCTTTATTCAGAAGCCCACTACAGTTTATGCCCCTATGGGACACTTTAACATCTATGCCTTTTTCAGCCGCTGCATATTTGGAAAGGCTCAAGGACTTTTTTCAACACAAAACGGTGCTTTTTTGGTTCAAAAAAATTCAATGGAGAAGCTGAAGAAAAGCACGTAATGCGTTTTTGCACCAATTGTGTTTTTTAATCTGCCCAACAGCAAATTGGCCAATAAAAAGCAAAAAAAAGTGATTCACAGCAAAATCACATGCGCAAAAATCAAAATGCACAGCAAAAACAGATCAAAGGCAAACTGCATAGGTGTGTACCAAGCCTTATGCTGGCCACATGGATCAATTTTCAGACAAAAACATGCATACGAAAAATCTTTACATTTGCCAAATGAAAGAATTTTGTTTGAAAATTTCACTCGCATTTAACTTAGCATTTCAATTTTAAAATGAATGTTATTTCTGAAACTATATACACTGTCTAAAAAATTCCTTTGACCAAGGAGATTTCTATTTCTAAATTTTCCCATCACTGTGGTTAAAAATAAAATGTCGATTTTACCCCACTAACGATTAGAAAATCAAACTAATGTTCTTAAAATGACATTTTTTTGAAGATATAGTTTTTGTATGGCCAGCATATTACAGTTCTGTTTGAAAATCTACAAAACAGTCTTTTTTTTTTTTCTTTAAATAAAATTAATCTGAGTCTGCTGATTTTTTAGCAGATTCAACCTCTAAGAGATAGAGAGATAGAGAGATATACTATCTATCTATCTCTCTTCTGTCAGTTATTCTCAGAGTGGATTAGAGATTTTGCTCCCTAACAATATAGTTGGTTATTTATATTTACCACTGCATAGAGATATTTAAAGAAAAAAAATAGCCTTTTTTAAACTTTACATATTAACTAAAATTATACACCATAGTTTTTTTTTTTTTTTTTTTTTTTAAGGTTATTAACCGATTAATCAAAACAATAAGTTAGCCAACTAATAGATTATGTTGCAGCGGTGCTTTCAATCCATCCACTCTACCTAATCAGCGGCCAGGCTAAGCAGCGAAGAGGACGTCGGTGGCGAGCGCTGGACTTTCGAGGGGTCAGGTAAGTGAAAACGGGGGGGCTGGGGGCACTCAGGCTTGGATTGCACTGTGGAAAAAAATATTAAAAGCCAGCAGCTACAAATACTGCAGCTGCTGACTTTTAATAAATGGACACTCACCTGTCCCAGGGTCCAGCGATGTCGGCAGCCGAGGCCGATCGATCGCTCGGCTCTCGGCTGCTGCCGTCACCATTCTAGGTGAGGGAATCAGGAAGTGAAGTGCTGCGGCTTCACTTCCCGGTTCCCTACTGCGCATGCTCGAGTCGCGCAGCGCAACAGGAATTGTCCGCACCGTCTCTGGGACCCGTGTGTGTGTCCCAGCAGACAGCATGCAGGGACAGGAAGAGGCATAGACTCCCGTGGGAGTCTATGCCCGGAAGTGGGTGTAAATACCTGTCTTTGAAAGGTGCCAATTGTGACACCGGAGTGGGGGGGGGGGGGTTCCGATCAGCGGAGGTTCCACTTTAGGGTGGAACCCCGCTTTAATGCATAGAATGCATTAAGGTGAAAAAATATTTACCTTTAGAACCCCTTTAATACGCAACATTAGAAAAAAAAAAAGCGATTTATTCTTAAATAGCTATATGTAGTGGTAAATATAAATAACCAACTATATGGTTAGAGAGCAAAATCTCTAATCCACTCTGAGAACAGACAGACAGAAGAGATATACTGTATAGACTATTATACAGTATAACCACAGTGACAGGAAAATTTGGAAACTGAAAACTGCTTGGTGAAAGGAATTTTCAGACAGTGTATGTGGTTTTCGTTCAGAAATTACATTCATTTTAAAAACGGAATGTTAAAAACAAGTGAAAATTAAAAAACATTCTTTCATTCAGCGAACGTACAAAAGATTTTTCGTCTGAAAATTGTTCCATGTGGCCAGCATAAGGCTCGGTATGCAGTTTGCTTTTGATCTGTTTCTGCAGTGCGTTTTGGTTTTTTCGCATGTGATTTTGCTGTGATTTGAGTTTTTGAATTATTTTTTGCCCAATTTGTTGTTGGGCAGATATAAAAAAAAAAAAAAAAAAAAAAAAAAACACAAATTGCTGCAAAACCCATTACATGCTTTTCTGCAGCTTCTCCATTGAAGTACATTGAACCAAAAAAGCAAAACAAAGTCCCTGACCGTTGCCAAATACACAGCGGCTGAAAAAAGCTGAACGTGTCCCATAAGAAACCATGTAAATGAACTGTAGTGAGTTTTTGCAAAAAGCACCAAAAAACACATAGATGTGAACCAGATCTAAGACATTTAGTAACATAATGGGGTTAAAAAAAAAAAATAAAAAATAAAAAAGTAGCCCTTTATAGTACAACAAAAAGCAGATAATCACTACTGTAAGGGGTTCTTTTTTTTAACTGTAGAACTGTGAAAGTGGTATTTACAGTAGAGATTTGCTCTTTTTTTGTACTATGAAGGGCTAATTTATTTTATTTTTTTAACCCCATTATGTTACTGGCCGATTAATCGATTATGAAATAATCAATCAATTTCATAATCGATTAGTTGTTTCAGTCCTATTGGTTACCCTTTAATATTATCCTTAAAATATAAAAGTTAAAGGTTCATAAAAAAAAAAAAAAGCAAAAAAGTTTAAACATAATGTTTGCTACAAATCCACAGGTGCAATTTAAATACTTTGAAGATGGGCACACTTACAATCTCCTCTCGGTGGAGCACTGATTAAAGGAGGCACAGGTGCAGTGCTGATAGGTGGACCAGTGGGTGGTACAGAGGGTCTTGTCAAAGAAGCTGATGTGGGAGGAGGCCCTACATGTGGCTGCACTGGCTCAGACTGGCTTACTGGTGGTGGAGCAGGACCTGAAAATCATGGTCAGGACAACAGATGTTTAAGTATTTACAATGCAAACCAATACATTATTCGCATAAGCGTTTAATAAAAAGCTGCAAATATACTGAAATACTTAAAGTGGTTGTAAACTCTTACAACACACTGACCTACAAGCAAGCCTAGATTAAGGCTTACCTGTAGGTCCAAGACATATCTCCTAAACCTACACGGTTTAGGAGATATTTGGCGAAAGACAGGCACCGCTGTCTATGGTGCATGCGCTGTAGACAGCGGCGCGCTGGCGCACTGAGCGTGCCGCCGTCAACGGTGATATGCCGCGCGTGGATGACGCGGCGGGGCAGCGAGACCCACCGAGAAGATGGATGTTCCGGACTACAGGGGACAGCGGTGACTTTGGTGGCTCCTGTGTCAGGTAAGTGACACATAATGGACTACTATGCGATGCATAGTAGTCCATTATGCTTTACCTTTGCAGGGAATGAAAGAGGAAGTAAACTCATCAGGGTTTACTTCCTCTTTAATTCACATAAGCAGAAAAACATCTCTTCTATTTGTAACTTCTTTGGGCTAGATTCCCCCTCAAAAAAAAAAAAAATGTACGTTACCCGCTAACGTACCAACGATGTTTGAACTGAGTTATTACAAGCGCTTAATGGTGGTATACTGGAGAGGAAAAATCCAATACTGGCTCTTACTATTTTCGTACCTGGTGTTTTATTTCCTTAACCACTGGGCACTTAAACACCCTTAATAACCAGACCAATTTTCAGCTTTCGGTGCTCTCACATTTTGAATGACAATTACTCAGTCATGCAACACTGGACCTATATGAAATTTTTGTCTTTTTTTTTTTACACAAATAGAGTTTTCTTTTGGTGGTATTTAATCACCGCTCGGTTTTTTATTTTTTGTGCTATAAAAGAAAAAAATACAGAAAATTCTGTAAAAAAATTGTTATAAAATTTAGCAGATTAGTAATTTTTTCTTCATAAATTTTGGCCAAAATTTATACTACTACATATATCTTTGATAAAAAATAAGTACAAATTGGTGGATATTATTTGGTCTTTGTGAAAGTTATAGAGTCCACAAGCTATGGTCCCAATATCTGAAAATTGATCACACCTGAAGTACTGGCGGCCTATTTCAATTCTTGAGACCCTAAAATGCCAGAAAAGTACAAATACCCCCCAAATGACCCCTTTTTGGAAAGAAGACATTCCAATGTATTTAGTAAGAGGCATGATGAGTTTTTTGAAGTTGTAATTTTTTCCCACAATTCTTTGCAAAATCAAGATTTTTTTTAACTTTTTTTTTTTTTTCACAAAATTGTTATATTATCAGTTTATTTCTCACACACAGCATATGCATACCACAAATTACACCCCAAAACACATTGTGCTATAAACTCCCGAGTACGGCGATACCACATGTGTGAGACTTACACAGCGTGGCCACATACAGAGGCCCAACATGCAGGGAGCGCCATCAGGCGTTCTGGAGCACCCAGGACAATTCTGACATTTCTCTCCTACATGTAAAAAATCATCATTTATTTGCTAGAAAATTACATAGAATCCCAAAACATTATATATGTTTTTTTAGCAAACACCCTGGAGAATACAATGATGGTCGTTGCAACTTTTTATCTCGCACGGTATTTGTGCAGCAATTTTTCAAATGCTTTTTTTTGGGGGGGGGGAAAAAAAAAAATACGTTTTTTTTTTTTTTTTTTTTTTTAGCACAAAACACACAACCCCACACAGTAAAGTTATCCCAAATTTTGGATAATGTGAAAGATTAAGTTATGCTGAGTAAATAGATACCCATGTCACTCTTCAAAATTGCACACGCTCGTGGAATGGCGCCAAATGTCGCTATTTAAAAATCTCCATAGGCAACGCTTTAAATTGTTTTTTTACTGGTTATACGTTTTGAGTTACAGAGGAGGTCTAGGGCTAGAATTATTGCTCTCGCTCTAACGTTCACAGCGATACCTCACGTGTGGTTTGAACACAGTTTTCATATGTGGGCGGGATTTACGTATGCGTTCGCTTCTGCATGCGAGCACATGGGGACAGGGGCGCTTTAAAAAAAAAAAAAAAAATTTATTGTTCATTTTAGTTTGAAATTTTTTTCCCCAAAAATACATTTTTTGATCACTTTTATTCCTATTACAAGGAATGTAAACATCCATTGTAATAGGAATATGGCATGACAGGTCCTCTTTACAGTGAGATATGGGTTCAATAAGACCCCACATCTCACCTCTAGGCTGGAAAGCCTGAAATAAAAAAAAATAAAAGAAAGATTCTGGCTTTGATCGTATTGGCGAGTCGGTAGAAGCATCGGAGGGCGGCGGGGGGGTAAATGTCTATGGCTGGGTATCTCCGAGTATGGCAATTTATGGCAGGGTATTGCAGAGTATTGGCAGGTATTGCAGAGTATTGCAGAGTAACGGCAGGGAATTGAGGGGTTAAATTTCGGTGAGCAGCGATGTGGGCACTGCATTTGACAGAGCGATCACGTGGTAAACGGCCGCGATGAGCCGTGATGCGCCGGGTCCTCTGGACCCGGCGGTCACGGATGCTCTTGAGTGCGCTCCCCAGGGGGGTGCGAGAGCGGAATTCTGGGAGGACGCCAAATGACGGCCTCCCAGAGTTAAACAACCGCCCTGTAGCCGTCATTCAGCCGGTTAAGTGGTTAATAAAAACCTCTTTCACGGAGAGAAAAAAAAATAAAAAAATAAAAAAAAAAAGGTTATTTCCTGTCTATGACCCTTCCCACTCAAGGACAGCATGGAAAGAGCATTAGCAGTTACCCAGTACCAAGAACACCACATAAGGGCACTTTCACACTGAGCAGCATTGGCGGTACATTGCTGTTATTTTTAGCGCTTTACATTTGTTTTTGCTGTGCTTTTTGGCCGCTAGCAGGGGCGATTTAGGATCGGCGCCTCAAAGATGCTGCTTGCAGGACTTCGAGTGTCCTGCAAGCGCACCGCTCCAGTGTGAGAGCCCTTGGGCTTTCACATTGGAGTGAAAAAAGAGGCGCTTTACAGGTGCTATTTTTAGTGCCATAGCACCTGTAAAGTGCCACAGTGTGAAAGGAGTCCAAGTGTAATCTACTTGCACAAAACGTTGTGTACTTTTGTAGCAGATATTTCAATAAATTTTACATTAAACCGATCACTACTGATTAGATGTACAACTCACTGAAATAACAGAAAAACGTATCCCTAAAATATTGTTTGTAATTATAGCTCTCTTCTCTGCACACCAGCATATTAACCACTACAATACAGGGCACTTTCACCCCCTTCCTTCCCAGCCCAATTTTCAGCTTTTAGCGCTCTAGCGCTTTCAGTGACAATTGCACGGTCATGCTACACTGTACCCAAATGAAATTGTTATCATTTTGTTCGCACAAATAGAGCTTTATTTTGGTGTTATTTATTCACGACTCCGTTTTTTTTTTTTGCGATATAAGCGCAAAAAGAGCGGAAATTTGGAAAAAAAACAATATTTTCTTTTTTCTATTTGAAAAGAAATCCAATAAAATCAAATTTTGTCATAAATTTAAGCCAAAATGTATTCTGCTACATGTTTTTGGTAAAAAAAATTCCGTTAAGTGTATAATTGGTTTGTGTGATCACGGACATATGTACGCAAATGATCATGTACATGTGTGCAGGTGATCACGTACATATGTGTGCAGATAATCATTGGGACATGTGATTTTAGTGGGACATATGTGGGGGACATATTATTAGGGACATGTGTTTTTATTATTTGGGGACATGTATGTTTTGGGGACGTGTGTTTTGGGGACATGTGTGGGGACTGTGTTTGTACTGTGTGGTGTGTTGTGTGTTTACACTACACTGATGATCAGTGAGTAAAAAGCTGTAAAAAGCAGCCCATACTCACTGATCATCAGCCGGCTGCAGCGTTCTGCTCTCCTCTCCTCAGCGGTGACTTCCGTGTGAGGAGAGGAGAGCCGATTGCCTAGCAACCGGCTGTTTGTTTACATCACATGACGGCCGTGATTGGACACGGCCATCATGTGATCAGGAGGGCCAATCACAGAGCCCTCCTGCCGATCTGAGATGTGCCGTGTCCAGGTGACACGAGCACATCGGGATCGCGCCGCTGCGCGGGGCACGCGCGCGATCCCGCTGCTCCTGAAGGACGTTCCTGAACGTCCTATCAGGAGTAGACGGCTCCCACCCGGCCGTATATATGCATTGGCCGGGTGGGAAGTGGTTAAAGAAGACTGGGCAAACTGCTCTGGTTCAAAAGGAGGTTAAAAACGGAAACTGAACCCATTGATAGAACCATTTCCAAAAAACAGTTACATTGAAGGCATACCATGAATGATATGGTCACAATTGTGTCTGCTAGAAATTGAACTGTCAAGCCATCAAATGACATGGTACCTACATGTTATGACATCCGCCAACTAGGGGTGCACTGAATGGGTTTTTTGATGCCGAAACCGATCCCGAAAATGAAAAATACACTAGGCCGAAAATAGAGGTCGACCGATATTTGCCGTTTTTTTAAATAAAATCGGCATCAGCCGATTGTGCTGATAAAAAGCCGATTTAGAACTACAGCGGGACTTTGAAATGACTTCTGTAATAGAAGTCAGTGTAAGTTGCCTGAGTCATCATAGAAACACTTTCCTCCTCTCTGGGCAGGCTGCCAAGAAAAGAACAGAAAGATACAATGTTTACACTTCAATGAATGAAGTCATCTCTGCGTGTAGAAGTTCTCAGGTTAACCATTTAAAGACTAAATCTTTTCTGACACTTGTTGCTTACAAGTAAAAATCCTGTATTTTCTGCCAGAAAATCACTTAGACTCCCCAAAAATTATAAATATATTTTTTTAGCAGAGATCCTAGGGAATAAAATAGCGGTTGTTGCAATATTTTATGTCACACGGCATTTGCACAGAGGTCTTTCAAATGCATTTTTTGGGGAAAAAAAATACACTATTTAAAAAATAAGAATAAAATAAAAACAGTAAAGTTAGCCCATTTTTTTTTTCGTCCAAAAGTTTTGACTAACTGTTTTTATTTAATATATAGGTTTTTTTTTTTTTATTTTTTTTTTTATCTAAATCATACATACAAGTAAACTGATTGGAGGTTTGTTTTGTTTAATAAATGTTTAAATGTAAGAAATTTTCTGCATCACGCAACGCAAGTTTTAGCGGCTCTTTACCATCATTTTAGCGGTGCTATTTGGCTGCTAGTGGGGCACATACAACCCAGCTAGCGGCCAAGGAAGAGGTTAAATGCGCCCATGAAGCACTGCTGCCAAATCGCAGTGGTGCCCATTCATATCAATGGGCAGGAGTGGTGGAGGAGCGGTATACACCACTCCAAACGTGCTGCTTGCAGGACTTTTTTTTTTTTTTAAGATCCTGCCAGCGCATCGCCTCAGTGTGAAAGCACCCTGTCTTTCACACAGACTGCAGGGGAGCCATTTTGCAGGCACTTTACAGGCGCTATTTTTAGCCCAAAAGCGCCTGAAAAATGCCCCAGTGGGAAAGGTGTGTTAGATCAAGGGGGATTAAAAAAAATAAAAATAATAATAATAATAATAAAAAAGGGAAAAAAATAAATAAATAAAAAAATCGGCCTAACATATCGGCCCAAAAAAATAAATAAATAAAAATCGGCATCATATATCGGCTGCTATGATTTCTAAATATAGGCATCGGCCAGAGAAAAACCCATATCGGTCGACCTCTAGCCGAAAACCGAAACAGCACCGATACGGTACCTCGGCTTAGCGTTGGACTCCTCCAGGAGCGAGAGGTTTTTCTCCCTTCAGACAAGCTACAGACTTTTCAAGCTGCGGTGAGGTTATTGCCTAAAAGCCAGGTGATTTTCTTCCAGGCGGATGTTGATTGGTAGAGCATTTTTATAGCCGAGGACCTTGGATAGCGAATCTCCGATCCCCCTTGGATTTATACCGGGCTTTGGGCACGAGGAGGAGGTTTTTGTTGGCTGATCGAAGACTGCGGTTTGGTGTGTAATGATTTATTTTCTCCATTAGGCATTGCGGAGCTTCTCTATGCACGCATTTATAGGTGAGGCAAAGGGTCTTGAACGTGATCCAATTTTTTACGGTTAGCCAATGTAAGCTCCTCAGCGAAGGAGAGGTGGATTCCCAGGGTTTTTTTCTTATCAGCCTTGCCGCAGTGTTTTGGATCAGTTGTAATCGCGCAAGTTGATATTGTGGTAATCCTTTGTAAAGCGAGTTTGCGTAGTCCAGTCGTGAATTAATGATTGTTCCAACTACCACTGCTTTGTCATTCTTTGGGAATGGATTGGACGGGTGATCCGTCTATCAAAGTGCCCGGACAAGGGGGGTGGTGGACTGTATGTGACAGCGCGTGACGGAGAACACACAGCTATTGAAATTAAAGCTGTGATGTTCCTGGCACTCTATTCAACCAGGCGGCAGACGCGGCTCTCTTGTGCTATACACCCCCCCATGATGGGCGGCACCAGGGACTCCGCCCCTACCCAGGCCCCGCCCAATTTTCGGCTCAATTATAAGACGTTTTTTCCTTTCGGCAAACTGCTGAAAAGGGCATTTTCAGCCGATATGTTTTAGCTGCTGAAATTTCGGTGCATCCCTAGTCAATGCCATTATCAGCAGTCAATTGGACTACTGTAATGCCCTGTATTTGGGTTTGCCTGCTTGTACCATTTACAAGCTCCAGTTGATTCAGAACGCCGCAGCAAGGTTACCGACAGGTGTTGGTTGCCGTGACCACATCACTCCATCCCTTAGAGCCCTGCATTGGCTGCCCGTGAAAGAACGGGTTATGTTTAAATCTGGATGTATTGTCCATAAGGTACTGCATGGACGTGGCCTAGAATATCTGAAGGAAAAATTTGTCAAGTATGTGCCTACCCGATCCTTGAGATTGGCAAACTTGGCCATACTGAAGATTCCAAAATTTAGAAAGAAAACATATGGTGGAAGAACGAATAAAGTACAAGGAGCTTTATTTTGGAACTCCATGCCTCTGAAACAGACTTGAGAATGACTTTTTGAAATTTTGAAAGAAATTGAAAATCATACTTTTTGTACAAGCTTTTGGAGTCACCTAATTTTTAATTGGGGTGTGATGGACAGACTCCATGGCTTTTATTCTGTATCTTGTTATGCTGGTTTGTTGGTTTTCTTAAAGTCTTTTAGGCTGGGTTCACACCGCTGCGGGGGGAGAACCGGATGTGATTCGCACAGCAAATCACATCCGATCTCCGTAGCGCTGCGAGTTCAGCCATACAGATAGTATGGCTGAACTCGCAGCGGTCCCGCAGCAAACTCGCACGGGACCCTTTTTTGGGTCCGCAACGGAATCGGATCGCATGGGGGTTCACACCATGCGATCCGATTCCTGTGCGAGTCGGCAGATCGCACTGCGATATGCCGACGGATCTGGGGGTGTCATTAACATAACATTGACACCCCCAGCCGCCCGCATAGGGCAGTGTGAACTGCCGGCGGGAGGTATGCGATGCGGGAAAACGCAGCGGATTCGCGGCGTTCCCGCATCGCAGCAATGTGAACCTAGCCTTAATGTCAATGTTCTTTTGTTCTTGCGCATCGAGGCCTTCGGGTAAGACTGCGTAGGTTAAGCATTTTAATAAATAAAACCCTAAGGTCAAGAATTAAAAAGCAGCTGTGTCAGTCAATGAAGGAAAGAGAAATAGCTTTACATTTTTGCCTATGCATGGTGGACATATCCGTTTCAAAAATAGATCGGTAAAAAATAAATACCTTGTGATCCTGACTGTGCCTATTACTCCCTTAATCAGGGTGGCAACACAGTGTTGGCTAACAGTCTTCTGCATTGTCACCCTCTTTTATGCTGACTGGAGCACGCCGATGTACGTCAGCATAATGGCACGGACAGGCAAATGGCCATACCTGTACGTCCCTTTAAATTTGCTGCCATGCCATTACGTGCACCCCAGCGGTGGCGCGTGAGGCGTGAGGGACCTCCATGAGAAGGATTGCGGGTCCCGCAGACTCGATCCCCGCGATCGTCTCACGGAGAGGAAGAACAGGGAGATGCTAATGTAAACAAGCATCTTGCCGTTCTGCCTGGTGACAGGGTCACTGATCTCTGTCATCGGGTGCAGAGATCAGTGAGGTGTCACACACAGCCACAAGCCCCCCCCACAGTTAGAAACATGCCCCAGGACAGACTTAACCCCTACACTGCCACCTAGTGGTTAACCCCTTCACTGTCATTTACACAGGAATTAGTGCATTTGTATAGCACTGATTGTCATTTTATACAGCAAAGGTCCCAAAAATGTCCAATGTGTCCCCCATAATGTTGCCGTCACGATAAAAATCATTGATAGCCGCCATTACTAGTAAAAAAAAAAAAATTATTAGATATAGATAGATTAGATAGGATAGATAGAGAGATAGATTAGATAGGATAGATAGAGAGATAGATTAGATAGGATAGATAGAGATATAGATTATTATATATATATATATATATATATATATATATATATATATATATATATATATATATATATATATATATATATATATATATACCATAAAAACGACCCCCTTTTTTGTAAACGCTATAACTTTTGCGCAAACCAAACGCTTATTGCAATTTTTTTTACCAAAAATATGTATAATATGTATCGGCCTAAACTGAGGAAAAATAAAAAAATAAAAAAAAACTTTTTTGTTTGGGAGCCACGACTGCGCAATTGTCAGTTAAAGCGACGCAGTGCCAAATTGCAAAAAGTGGTCTGGTCTTTGGCCAGCAAAATGGTCCAAGGCCATATAGTCATGTGACTGCAAGAGCACCAATCTGATCTGTGCAGCCCCAGCCAAATGATACAAAAACGCACCTTAAGTGACGTGAGCAGGACACATCTCAATCTGAAATTGGGCTCCTCACACACATTGGCTATTGGCTGGAAAGATTTCTAGTGACCAAGTTACAGACAATTTAAAAAATATATTTACAATGCTGTGGAATAATACAAAATCATACTACTGATAGTAATTTTTTTTTATCATTTCCAGGTATCTAATGAAAATGAGAAAAGGTTCAAAATGATTTTTACCTGGGCTCATAAAACTGTTTTGAAGAGGGGGTCCTCCAAAGGGAGGCCCATACTGCTGGGTAGTTGGAGGCTTTGAATTTCCCAACAATGGCCCTGGGGTCAGTCCCGTTGTGGATGGTGCATGACTTAATGGTGTTGGAAAATACTGCCAGTTTGACGGTGTCAACTGTCTTGCATGTGAAACACTGCTGCCAACAGTCGCAGGAGATCCAAACGAGTTCTGAAGTGGAGGTGGCATTCTGGGTGCAGATGCATTATTTGGGGGAGGTGCCACTGGGGAAGGTCCCAAATGTGGTCTAACAGTTTGTCCAGATCCCTGATAATTTCCTGGCAGTGGAGCAGCCTGAGGAATAGTCTGAGGACCACCATAACTGTATGATCCAGCAACTGCTTGTGGAGACACCTTCGCTGGCATCTGCTGCGGATAGGAGACAGGAAGTCCCGGACTGTAACTCTGTCCAGCTGGTGGATAAATCAAAGGGTTCTGAACTGGACCTTTAAAAGAAAGCGAAAAAAAAAAAAAAAAAAAAACAAACATAAATATTTGCTTTCAACATGTTCTCACAAGCAAAGCCCAAAAATGAACATAAAGCATTTTGTACCATATACTGCCCTAAAGTAAACCTGTATTTAATTTAAAAAATTCAAATCTAAAAACCCTAACAGCACACACTTCTGGAAGCACTTTATTACCTTGTATTTCAACTTTTCTGTGCCCAGATCTCATTTAGTATATAGGTTTGTTATTTAATGCCAGAGCTCATCTTTAAAGAGGAAGTAAACCCTGATGAGTTTACTTCCTCTTTTTTTCCCTGCAAAGGTAAAGCATAATGGACTACTATGCATCGCATAGTAGCCCATTATGTGTCACTTACCTGCACAGGAGCCAGCGAAGTCGCGCTGTCCCCTGTAGTCCGCCACATCCATCTTGCTGGTGGCGCCTCGCAGCTCCGCCGCTGTCATTCGGCGAAGCCGCGATGACGTCACTCCCGCGCACGGGAGTCGACAAATGCGGCAGCTCCATTTTTGGAACTGCCGTGTTCAGTGCGCCTGCGCGCTGCTGTCTACGGCGCATGCGCCGTAGACAGCGGTGCCCGTTTTCGGGCAAATATCTCCTAAACCATATAGGTTTAGGAGATATTGCTTGGACCTACAGGTAAGCCTTAATCTAGGCTTACCTGTAGGTCAAAGTGGTTTGTAAGGGTTTACAACCACTTTAAGTCTCCCATTAAGGTAAAGGTGAGCTCTAAGGCCGGTCACAGACAGTTCAGCTCTTGACCGGTTTAGCAGGAATGGTGTGAGATTCGAATTGTGTATGGGCAGTCTGAGTGTACCAAGTTGATTGTGCAAATTTCTTTCCTGCAGCCAGGGGTTGATCAATCTATGGCCTGCCTAACTAATGCTCTGTGTTGAGGCAACATTATCTCTTGGAGTCCACACATATTTTACTAGTTTTAGAAGACACAGATTGCAGAATAAATAACATATGATGGCAAATCTACAAGGATACTTTTTAATTACCGATTCACCCAATTTTACACCCTTTATATCCTGGTGCTCAACCTGGATGTTGCATGTACTATGCGAGCGTCAGGCCACTGAAAACATTTTTTCTTTACACAGAGCTAAAGAAAACTTCTCATATGTGCGCTCTCTCTGCCCCCAGGAACAAACAAATTCTCAGTTGTCATGAGGCCTACCTACCTGTTCAGACTTTGTCTTTTTGCCATTTGTACAGTTAAAAGGGAAATTTCCTCTTGACAGTAAAAAAAAAAAAAATCTGTAAGGTGAACTTACAATGGACTCTCTCCTCATCCACCAAGTATGAACACCAATCTCTCTCTTCCCCTAGTCAGTCCCATCCCCCTACAGTTAGAACACACCTAGGGAAAATTACTCCCGAGTACGGCGATACCACGTGTGAGACTTTTACACAGTGTGGCCACATACAGAGGCCTAACATGCAGGGAGCGCCATCAGGCGTTCTGGAGCACCCAGGACAATTCTAACATTTCTTTCCTACATGTAAAAATCATCATTTGCTAGAAAATTACATAGAATCCCAAAACATTATATATGTTTTTTTAGCAAACACCCTGGAGAATACAATGGTGGTCGTTGCAACTTTTTATCTCGCACGGTATTTGCGCAGCAATTTTTCGAATGCTTTTTTTGGGAAAAAAACAAAAAAAAAACAAACACAGTAAAGTTAGCCCAATTTTTGCATAATGTGAAAGATGAAGTTATGCCGAGTAAATAGATACCCAACATGTCACTCTTCAAAATTGCACACGCTTGTGGAATGGCGCCAAACGTCGCTACTTAAAAATCCCCAAAGGCGACGATTTAATTTTTTTTACTGGTTATATGTTTTGAGTTACAGAGGAGGTCTAGGGCTAAAATTATTGCTCTCGCTCTAACGTTCGCAGCGATACCTCACATGTGTGGTTTGAACACCGTTTACATATGTGGGCGGGACTTACGTATGCGTTCGCTTCTGCATGCGAGCACATGGGGAAAGGGGCGCTTTGAACAAAAAAATGTTTTTTTTTTTTTTTTATTTTACTTTATTTTAGTTTGACATTTTTTTTCCCCAAAAATACATTTTTTGATCACTTTTATTCCTATTACAAGGAATGTAAACATCCCTTGTAATAGGAATATTACATGACAGGTCCTCTTTACAGTGAGATATGGGGTCAATAAGACCCCACATCTCACCTCTAAGCTGGGAAGCCTGAAAAAAAATAAAAAAAATTCTGGCTTTGATCGTATTGGCGAGACGGTAGAAGCACCGGAGGGCGGCGGGAGGGGGGGGGATGTCTATGGCTGGGTATCGCAGAGTGCTGCAGAGTGCTGCAGAGTGCTGCAGAGTGCTGCAGAGTGCTGCAGAGTGCTGCAGAGTGCTGCAGAGTGCTGCAGAGTGCTGCAGAGTGCCGGCAGGGAATTGAGCGGTTAATTTTCGGTGAGCAGCGATGTGGGCACTGCAGATGCAGCCCACATCGCTGCTGACACCGATCTCTTCCCCCTCCGCTGTACCGATGGGTACAGAGGGGGGGGGGGGGGGACCGGCGTCATAACATGACGCTGGTTTGTTTACAAGTGATCACTCCGTCATTTGACGGAGCGATCACGTGGTAAACGGCCGTGATGAGCGGCTGTTTACCGTGATCCGTGATGCCCCAGGGGGGGCGCACGAGAGCGGAATTCTGGGAGGACATCATATGACGGCCTCCCAGAGTTAAACAACCGCCCTGTAGCCGTCATTCGGCTATGGGCCGGTTGTTAAGTGGTTAAAGTGTGTTCATTGAGCTTACCATGTGAAAAGATAATGAGAAAGCAGTTAACAAAAGTGTATATTTGCAAACACTAAACTACTGTATAGGATCTAAGCATTTAAAAAGAGTAACTGCAGTCTGCTCACATAATTTGTAATAAAAAATATATTTGTCATTCTGTATATTATTTTATATATACTGCGATTCTATACTTGCCAAATATGCTGCAGAAATCTGCAGAAATTTCCCTAAACTGAGTCTGGCTGCAACCAATTTTACTGTGGGCAGCTGAAGCGAGAGGGAGCGCAAGAGATATGGGCTGTATAAGGCATTTACTGGCAGAAAAAAAAATATTTACTATCCAAAGTTAAAACAAAAGGGCAGAAGATTTAATATATGGAAAGCTGAAAAAATGACAAGTTCAGCTTTCAGCTTTAAGCTTCCACATAGCCAGGACTGTACATGTGGCAGCTACAGTTTTCTTCAGAGAGCAAAGTTGAAAACTGTTGGAAGTGTGCCAGAATCACTCCAGCCTTGCTACAGTCATTTTCAAACAAATCTGAGAAAATACTATCTGTATTCCTAGCTGGCCTGAAAACAGAAAAATGGGGAGGACACTTTACCTCCACAGAACAAGCATGTTTTAGTGCCGATTCACGCTTGCGCAAAGCCAGACATTACCTGTGACCCTAACAAGCCAGGAAAGTACAAATTAGGGAAGTACCGAAATTTCGGCCGCGGAAACATATCGGCCTAAAGAGAATTTCAGCCGATACTGGTGCCAAAAATGGGACGGGGCTTGCTGGGCTTGGCCCCGCCCCTGGTGGCGCCCATCACGGTGGAGTCATTCTGTCTTTAGCTCTCCTCCTCCCCTCCCTCCTCACCCATGCTGCAGTCAGCCTGTGGGGTCTCGCTCTAAAGTCCCCCTCTTCACAGCGGTGGCTGCATATGTCTCCTCAGCCAATGTGTAAATCTGCTGTGCAGGAGCTGGGCGCGCTGTTTACTGTGAAAGTAAAGGAGAGGTGTCTAGCAGCAGTGTGTGCGCTGTGCTCTCTGTCTCCCCCTAGAGTGCAGTACCCAGCATGGAGATTAATGTACAGAGCTGCAGCTGCCAATTAAAAAAAAAAAAAAAAAAAAAAAAAAGACCGTCGTGCGTGTTTATATGCACTGGTGAGGCACAGGCAGGCTACATGGCGGGCACTGGTAGGCTGCATTGATCTCCTGTAGCATGCCTGCAGTCTCTGACCATCTCCTGTATAAAAATATTTTTTAAAAATAGTCAATTTCGGTATCGGTTTTCGGGATCAAGGAAGATTTATTTTCGGTATCGGTTCCGGCACCAAAAAACCCATTTGGTGCATCCCTAGTACAAATACCCCCCAAATTACCCCTTTTTGGAAAATAAACATTCCAATGAATTTAGTAAGAGGCATGGTGAGTTTTTTAAAGCTGTAATTTTTTTCACACAATTCTTTTCAGAAATAAAGGATTTGTTTTTTCTTTTCACAAAATTGTTATATTAGCAGGTCTTTTCTCACTCATAGCACATGCAGGGAGCACCATGAGGCGTTTTAGGAGCAGAAATTACACATGTAATTTCCTGACTATCTCTTGCACTTTTGAATACCCTGGGAGCACCAGGGCTATGGAAACGCCAAAAAAATGACCCCATTTCGGAAAGAAAACACGCCAACATAATTTATGAGGCATAATGAATCTTTTGAACATGTCATTTTTTTCTACTAGTTTTTGTAAAGAAATTGAAAATACTAAATTTCTCACAAAGTTGTCCATTTATACAATAGCTCTAACACATCGCATGTACATATCAAAAATTACACCCCAAAATTGATTTTCCTACTCCTCCCAGGTATTGTGATACCACATGTGGGAAACTTTTACACAGCCTTGCCACAGAGAAGCCCAACATGCAGGGAGCACCGTCAGGTGATCTAGGGGAATCAATTTCAAATCTAAATTTGACTTACTATTACACTTTTGTGAGACATTGTAGTGGCATGGATGAGAACTGATGTGGCATGGATGAGCCGTGGATGGGGATGGCTGAGTATGGATGGGATGACCGGGTATGGCTGGAGGGTGGATGGAGGAGTATTGGAGGATGGATGGATGAGGCTGGAATTGTCAGTGCTGTGGGCACTACAGATCCTCCCCTCTCTGCTCACACTCTAACGATCGGTAAAGAGAGGAACCAGACACGGCGCCCATTTGTTTACAAGTGATCGCTCCGTAATTTAACGCTGTCAGCGACCATTTACCACGATCCGTGATATACCGGGTCCACGTATACCCACGATCGTCTCATGGAGCTGAAGAACGGGGAGATGACAACGTAAACAAGCATCTCCCCATTCTGCCTAGTGACACTGATCATAGCTCCCTGTGATCGGGAGCTATGATCAGTTAAGTGTCATTCCTAGCCAAGCCCCCCAACAGAATCACTCCCCAGGACACACTTGACCCCTCTCCCTAGCCCCCTAGGTGGGTAATCCCTTCACTGCCAGTGTAATTTTTACAGTAATCAGTGTAATTTTATAGCACTGATCCCTGTAATAATGACAATGGTCCCAAAAAAAATAAAATAATTGCAGATGGCCACAACTCTTAGTAAGAAAAAATAAAAAATTACTAAAAATGTCATAAACCCCCTATTTTGTAGATGCTAGAACTTTTGCGCAAACCAAACGCTTCCAGCTTTTATTTATTTTTTTACCAAAAACAAGAATACGTATCGGCCTAAACTGAGGGGGGGAAAGTTTTTATATATATATATATATATATATATATATATATATATATATATATATATATATATATATATATATATATATATATTTTTTTTTTTTTTTTTTGGGTATATTCATTATAGCAAAAAGTAAAAAATAATGCGTTTTTTTCAAAATTGTCGCTCTATTTTTGTTTATAGCGCAAAAAAATAAAAACCGCAGCGTTGAAATACCACGAAAGAAAGCTCTACTTGTGAGAGAGAAAAAAAAAAAAAAAACGTCAATTTTGTTTGGGAGCCACATCACATGACCGCGCAATTGTCAGTTAAAGCAACGCAGTGCCGAATCGCAAAAAGTGATCTGGTCTTTGGCCAGAAAAATGGTCCAAGGATTAAGTGGTTAAAGGGACACAGAGTCCAGGGGTTCAGTAATATTTTTAAAGTTCCCAGAAGCTCAACAGTAATTCTACAAACTGTCACCCGATTGCGGTTTCTCAATCACAGTGAAATCCCTTCTTTCTGAGATTGGTAGTGACAAGTGAGTCACCTTCCTCTAGATGGTGGACGGGGCTAGCAGGACTGTGATTGGCTTTAGCAGTGGCCAAAGACAGTCCTCCTCCTGGAAACACCCCCCCCCCCCCCCAGAACTGCACCCAATCGCTTCCCCATCACAAAAGCTGACAATTGCCGCTACAGCAAAGTTAGAGAAACAATGTTTGCATTAGTGTCTCACCAACACTTCCCTGTGCTGCTCTGCTGAAGGGGAGGGAGTAGCGTGCTGGCAAGAGAGGCTTTGCGTGCCGCGGGTTGCCTACCTCGCCATAACACAACAATGTGTGTGTAGTAAAGCACCACAACAGTATGAATTTGGTAAACATCTAATGCACAAATATTAGTTACCCCAGGGCTCGACAAAACCCGGGCACCAGGTCGCATTTGCAACTAGAATTAGCGACCTGGCGCAGCACAGCTGGGGGTATCCTGTCTCCGTGGACCCCCCGGCGTGATCACGTCGGGCATCGCCGCCGGTAATTGAGCCCCCGGCTTTGAGGCCTTCTGTGATCCTATGGTACCTTCTGGAATCTGGCGCCCTCTTGTGGTGGCCGTTGGAATTACAACCAACAATGCTAATGGAGCTTGCCCTGTCTGCCAGCCATCTCCTTCCCTTTACTTAGAACCCCTAAAAAACACGTGTGTGTGTGTGTGTGTGTGTGTGTGTGTGTGTGTGTGTGTGTGTGTGTGTGTGTGTGTACATAGAATAAAAAAAAAAACTATATTTTTTTTATTCTAACACCCTAGAGAGGAAAATGGTGGTTTTTTTGGGGAAAAATAATTGAATAAAAAAAAAAAAAAAATAAGACAACAGTAAAGTTAGCCCAATTTTTTTTATTTATTTTTTTATTGTGAAAGATAATGTTACGACGAGTAAATCGATAATCAACATGTCATGCTTCAAAATTGCGCCCGCTCATGGAATGGCGACAAACTTTTACCCTTTAAAATCTCCATAGGCGACGTTTAAAAAAATTCTACAGGTTGTACGTTTTGAGTTACAGAGAAGGTCTAGGGCTAGAATTATTGCTCTACCGATCGCAGCGATACCTCCCATGTGTGGTTTGAAAATCGCTTTCATATATGCGTTCGCTTCTGCACGCAAGCTTGGCGGGACAGGGCGCGTTTAAAATTATTTTCTTATTTTAACTTTTATTTTTATTTTTTTCACTGTTCTTTAAAAAAAAAAAAAAAAAAAAAAAAAAAAAAACTGTGTGTCACTTTTATTCCTATTACAAGGAATGTAAAAATCCCTTGTAATAGAAAAAAGCATGACAGGTCCTCTTATATATGATATCTGGGGGTCAGAGAGACCTCACATCTCATATTTACACTAAAATGCAATTTAAAAAAAATTTGTCATTTGAAAAAATAAAACAAATAAAATGTCCCTCTAAGAGCTAAGGGCAATGACTTGGAGACAGGTGGGGGGGGGGGGGGGGGGGGGCTGGGGGCTATCTTCCCCTCACTCGTCTCCATGTGAGGCCAGGGACAGGTCCAGATCGCCTTCACAGGCCTGGCTCCTAACTTTTAGCTGGCTCCTAGATTCCAAGCAAAAATTGTCAACCCCTGAGTTACCCCCACACATCCAAAATAGGTAGTTTGAGGAGATCTGACTGATCAGAATGGCTCTGCATTCATCAAAGCATAGGATACTGCAAGGTGATGCAGATTTGTAAATGTTTCCTTCTTATTTAAAAACATAAAAATCCTTGCCATTATTGTAAAATAAAAAAAGGACTTTCCTGTAACTATTTCTGAGGGTCTCCCAGGACAGCAACTGATAGAGAATGTGTTTCTTGCCTGTAAGGGGTGGAGTCAGACTTTAAAAATGTGGTCCCTCAGAAGTCAGTATTTTATCATTTATGCAGACTGAAAAACAGAAGACCATAATAAGGAGGTAATGCCTGCTGCCTTGGATGACACCTAAATATTTTCCCTAGTCATCCATCCAGGGTAGCTGCTAAGAGTATATGCAAGAACTTAGCAAATTAGGGAGGGACAACTGCCTGAAGAACTTCTCTAAAAATACTGATCCTGAGCAGAGAGAAGTCCAGGTCAATGGGGTCAAAAGACTATGTAGATGCTTGCCAATTTTGGTGTTGCACAGCACCAGTCCGCATGGCCCAAGAGGAATATGAAGCTCTAAGAAAATGAGCCATAAAGAGAAAACTGACAACTCCTATCCCAGGCTCTGCAAGACTCTTGGATAGATTGTTCATTCCAACATCAGGTTGAGTTTTTGGATACTAGATGACCTTTCCCTTGCCAGCATGCAAGATAAAGAAGCCTTTAAACTTTCTAAAACTGTGTTCCATGTACCATACCACAATTAGACAGGAGATGGATGGAAGGATCAAATGGCTCCTTTTTTGATAAAAGGGCAAGAACAGAAGGAACAAAACAATATCTTGTCAATCATGAACGTTTAGCAAAGCTTTAGGGAACTTGGATCAGTTTTGATAACAACTCAATTGTCAAAAAGCTGCAAAAAAGTTCCCGAATGGCAGGGCTTGGATCTCACCAGAACACCTAGCTGAAGGAACAGCCACCAGTACAGCAGCTTTAATAATGATTTTCAAAGTGTATGCGGGTTCAAAAAGGAGCTTTCACGCCCCAGTAGAACCAGAGAATCCAATTTAGGAAAGGTCATTACTGGAATGGCTCATGATCTTGAAAGGGGATTAAAGAATCTGGAAACAAGAAGAGCTAGTCAAAAAGACACTTGAAGCAGCAAAATTTCAGTTATAAAAAAGGTGCTAACCAGCAAGACCTTGATGCACAATCTAAGAATACTTATTGATGGCTTTTTATCCTGACACCCAGCAGAAAAGACTTTCAAAGTTTTGCCACAGATAGCTCTGGTGACTCTCCGTGAAAGCAGAGTTTTAACCACTTTCTCAGTCAGGCCTTTTTTTGGAGCTTTTGTTAAGACCATCCCTGGGTGGCATAGGAGGAAGGGTTATCAGGCAAAATTTGAAAAACCAAGGCCTTTTTGAGCAACATGGAGCCACTAAGATCAGAACTTCAAGACGTGAAGCATAAGCATGAAAGTAGTTCTCCGAATGTTCCCTCCACTAACGAATGGTTAAACAGAGTAGCGAAAATAGCTGAAATGGAAGAACTCATTCATATCGCTCGAGACTCCCCACATAAATTTGCTCAGACATGGGACAAATGGACACACTTTCGAGATTATGATCTTCTCTGCCCCGGGATCATTCCATACGCCTATTCAGACCCCGCGCGGGTCCCTGCCTGACCCGGTATTTGCTATTACACAGACAAGAGATGCCCTTATTAACTCAGACAAATTGAGCCATCATGATGGGCTGCTTGCCCGTCTACACATCTGCCTGTGCAGCAGGGGGAGCCCGGAGAGAGGATCCCCCCCTTCCCCTCTTTTTTTTTTTTTCTCCTCTCATTCTTTCTAACCATCCCATTTCCTTCCTTTCCCCTTTTCCCCTGCCTAGTTTTTTATCTCTCCCCCCCCCCCCTTAGATTTTTCAACCCTTTGACCCCCCCCCCCTTAAAGATTTTCTGTCAAAACTTACAGTGACGCTCCACTTCCGTGATCATTCGACCGCTTCTCCCCAGCTGGGCAAGTTCCCTCTCTGCCCTCTATTTACTGCTCCCTCCCTCTGACACCTCGCCCTTCCCCCTTTACTTCACATTGAACCTTAGGAAGACAGAATGTAACCTTTTAATGACTGGACTTTCCCAAGACACGAGTCTTCTCCCCTGGACTACGGACCCCCTTAGTATAAGCTAAAATGTCCCCTCAGGGATTTGACACAAGCATTTAGTGGAGTATGGGGACAATTAGTTCGGATCAAGTTGGAGGTATGGAAAAAGGTTACCTTTCATCTTATTGCTATGTTCCAACACTTCTTTTGTATTCTTAGATGATTGCGGTTATAATATGTACTGTGCTCCCTTAGTACTTTTATTGTCACATGTTTCTCTTTGTACTATTTGAAAACCCAATAAATACTTTATGGAAAAAAAAAAAAAAATGAAAGTAGGGAATGCATAACAGATTTGAAGTGCCCAGAGATGGACCAGTGTTGTCTATCCCCAGTGCCGCAACCAGTCTGTTTAGGGAGAAAAATACCTTGGCATTTGGTTGGCAGATTGGCCCGCAAGGCTTTCCACTTCTGTACTATTGCAATAAACGCCTCTTGATTTAGAATCCATTCCAATTCTTGAACTTGATGGTGGCTCAAGAAAGCTGCTTGGAGATTGTGAGTCCCTTTGAGAAGTACTTTTGAAAGAGACTTGTTTTTCTGCCGACACAAAAATGCTGTCTGGCAGAATACACAAGAGAGGCTGTGGCTGACCCCCTGAATGTTCATAAACGCATTGCCTGACATTATCCGAGCATGCAGATCTTCCAGGTCTTGGTGGAAGGCCTGTAGCTATTCCCATACGGCGTGTAATCCACAATCAAAACTACCACAGAAGGCTTCCCTCCACCACCAGAAAGATCTACTGGCCCTTCTACACACAGAGTTCCAGAACACACCAGTTAGTGTTCGCAGCCATTGACTGCATGCTCTGATCGGATCCCAATCTACAGATTTTTTTTCCTGGCATGCCCGTTCCACAGAAGCCGGCTTGCGTCACACAGGCTGGTCTACACAAGAGCCAAATGTCGGGCACATCACATTCAGCTGAAGCTTGAGTCTTATGCATATGATGGCTTTATCCACTTGTGAGTATCTATTTGTCTTAGTAGATGTAATAAACTTGTCTATAGTATTGCACAAGGTGTTTTCCACCCTCCTGTGTGCTTCTTTTCATTGAAGATTTTCCAGTCTTAGGAGGGCTGCACCCCAAAGAGGCATTGCGCACTGAAGCACTGTGAAAGAGAAAATCCCTGGATCTAGCGCTGAAGTATTTTTAATGGAGACACTATGCTTAAAGATACAAATAGGAGGTTTTGGTTTTGTTTTTTCCACGTTTTTCATCCGTGATCAGAGTGATTATCAAATTTAAAGAAAATAAAAATTGCCCTCATAACGTAGGATTTCAGGCAATTGCAGTACATCCAACATAGTTTCAATATAACGCAGGGAGACACAGCAGTGCTCATCTGAGTGCAGTAAGGTTAAAAAAGGCACATGATTAAACATAAGAATGGCAACTCACAAAAGGTGGGGGGGGGGGGGGGGTAGTAAAAAGGCAAGTCACAATGGTGGACTTGTGTAGTTCCAGTCCAGATAGCTGGAGGTAGGGCTGCAACTAACGATATTTTCATAATCGATTAGTTGGCCGATTATGGTTTCGATTATTCGGTTACAACCTTAAAAAAAAAAAAAAAGTGCGGTGTATAATTTCGTTAATATGTAAAGTTTAAAAAAAAAAAAAAAAAAAAAAAAAAAAAAAAAGACCATTTATTCTTAAATATCTCAATGCAGTGGTAAATATAAATAACCAACTATATGGTTAGGGAGTAAAATATCTAATCCACTTTGAGAATAACAGACAGAAGAAATATACTGTATATATTAGATGGGATATATAATGTATATACTATTAGAGGAGAGATATATTGTATATACCGGTACTATTAGAAGAGATATACTGTATATATCATTAGAGGCTATATACTATTAGAGGAGAGATATACTGTATATACTATTAGAGGAGAGATATATATTGTATAAATCAGGGATATGCAATTAGCGGACCTCCAGCTGTTGCAAAACTACAAGTCCCATCATGCCTCTGGGTGTCATGCTTGTGGCTGTCAGAGTCTTGCTATACCTCATGGGACTTGTAGTTCTGCAAAAGCTGGAGGTCCGCTAATTGCATATCCCTTAGTATATACTATTAGAGGAGAGATATAGTGTATATACTATTAGAGGAAATTATATAGTGTATATACTATTTGAGGAATGATATACTATTAAAGGGTCAATCCAGTAAATATCAGACTCATTAAATTTAACCCTATTTTGTTACTGGCCGATTAATCGATGAAAATAGTAATCGATTAGTTGTCGCTTAGTCGATTAGTTGTCGCTTAGTCGATTAGTTGTCGCTTAGTCGTTTCAGCCCTAGCTGGAGGTGTAGGGCGCTGCTGGTGAGCCACTCGCTCTGGGATTCTCAGGGCTCTGAGTGGATCCGGCAGTCATCTCCTCGTCAGCTATGACATCACTGGGCGTGGGGCTGATGAGGAGAGGACTGCCGGATCCACTCAGAACCCGGAGCGAGCAAGTCACTAGCAGTGCCCTACCCCACCAGCTATTTGGACCGTGACTACACAGCGAGGCCTCCATTGTGACATGCCTTTTTTACTACCCCCTTGCGAGTTGCCATTCTTATGTTTAATAAATCATGTGAATTTTTTTACCTACTGCACTCAGATGAGCACTGCTGTGTCTCCTTGCTTCATAACCACAGAGCAGCTTCCTCATTTACAACTGTCTGCTCACTCTTGACTAGAGGTGGACCGATATTTGGCGTTTTTAATTAATTGGCATCGGCCGATTGTGCTGTTAAAAAAAGGCCGATTATATCTTTAACTTGCAAAAGACTTCAGTAATAGAGGTCAATGCAAGTTGCTTGAAAACTTCAGTGGATCTCTTCTCTGGGCAGTCTGCCAAGAAAAGAGCAAAGAGTTAAAATGTTTATAACCATCAATGAACTGAGCTGTGTGTAGGAGGAGATCTCAGTTTAACTTGTTGCTTACAAGAAATCCTGTATTTTCTGCTAGAAAATCACTTAGAACCCCCAAAACACACACTAATATACATTACATACATACATACATACATACATACAATTTTATTTTTATTTTTTTATTTTTTTTTAGCAGAGACCCTAGGGAATAAAATAGTTGCAATATTTTCTGTCACCCGTTATTTGCGCAGCGGTCTTTCAAACGCAATTTTTTGGGGGAAAATACCGATTTTTTTTTTTTTTTTTTTAAACACACAAACACTAAAACAGTAAAGTTAGCCCATTTTTTTCATCCAAAAGTTTTGATTACCTGTTTTTGTGTATTTAACCTCCTCCTGCCCACCTTATAGGCGAATGACGGCTATAGAGCAGGCGCTTTCATCCGGGAGGCCGTCCCTGGACGTCCTGGTGTTTACTTCCGCAATGCGCGCCGCCGCGGGCGCGCATTGGGGAGGTTCTGCGTTTGCCGTGTCCCCCGGAGACAGGCAAACACAGATCGCTGTAAACGGACAATCACAGCGGCCGTTTAACGCGATCGGCGTGTCCAATGTGAGATGATCTCATATGTAAACATATGAGATCATCTCTCAGCGCCGCTCTCCCGCCTCACACAGACAGCATGTGAGAGGGGAAGAGATGAACGGCTGCAGCGCCGTAAGTGGGGAGAAAAAAAAAAAAAAAAAAAAAAAGTGCCATCCGCCTCCAGTGCCACCTGTTAGTGTTCTTTGTCGTCAGTGCCACCTGTCGTCAGTGCCACCTGTCATTGTCCTGGTGCTCCAGGGCCTTCAAAAGTGTAATAGGTAGTCAACAAGTTAGATGTGTAATTTATGCTCCTAGAACACCTGATGCCGCTCCCTGCATGTTGGGCCTCTCTATGTGGCCAGGCTGTGAAAAAGTCCCACACATGTGGTATTGTAATACTCAGGAGGAGTAGCAGAATTTTTTTGGGGGTGTCATTTGTTGGATACACATGCCATGTGAGAGAAATAACCTATTACAATGACAATTTTGTGGAAAAAAAAATATAAAAAAAAAATCTTAATTTTGCAAAGAATTGTGGGGGGGGGGGGGGGGGAATGACATCAAAAAGCTCACCATGCCTCTTACTAAATACCTTGGAATATCTACTTTCCAAAAAGGGGTCATTTGGGGGTATTTGTACTTTCCTGGCTTGTTTGGGTCACAAGAAGCGAGATAGGCCACCAGTACATCAGATATGATCAATTTTGTGCGATTCGCACCACAGCTTGTAGACTCTCTAACTTTCACAAAGACCAAATAATATCCACCGACTTGGGTTATTTTACCAGATATGTAGCAGTATAAATTGTGGCCAAAATTTATGAAGAAAAATTTATAATTTGCATAACTTTGTCACAGAAGCAAAGAAATATGCATTTTTTTTTCATTTATAGCGCAAAAAATAAAAGCCTCAGAGGTGATTAAATGTGTAAAGGGAAAACTAGTGCGCTCCACCCAATATGTCATAGGAAAATACAAAATTGATGTGCATAGGAAGCAGCCAGCATAAAAACAGTGATCTCTGCACTAAAAAATGAGTATATAAATTAATAAGAATGCGGCGCTACCTAAAAGTGCTAAAACTTATAAATGAATAATAATCCCAAAATAAATGTAAATCAAATAATATCCACTAAATGTAACATGGATATAATAAGAAATGAATCAATATAAATAATCCGAATTAAGATACGCGTGCAAGCAATAAATGTGCAACAATTAGTGAATGAGAGTCCGTGAAAAAAATCAATCAAGTGATTAAATAGAAATAATCTGCATAGATAATCCAAATGTAAACAAGCGTATAAAAAATATATATGTATAAAAATATATAAAAATGTATAAGGTGAAAATTCGTGAAAAAAACAAATATAGTGATTATTTAAATAATCAATATACACACGTGATTGTCCATAAATAAAGTGCGCTGATGACTGATAAAATTGCAAAAAATATAAATAAAGTTCATGCAAAAAAGTGTGAAGAATCAATTCCCAAGAGTGGCAAATCACTGCAAACTTCAGTGCTTAATGGGTGCACCAACTATTTCCCCCAGCCTCTCACCTCCAATAGCTGGTAAATAGGCACTGTGTAAAAGGATAACTGCTGGCTTCTTATTCATTCAGTCACACTGCTCCACCGCTGTTTGTATTTCACTGTAAGGCTATGTATTATATGCCCTCCCAATAGCTCCAGGATAGCCAAGCCATATAGAATGGAAAAACACAGAGGGCTTTCATGTGTAGTATCTTCGCTATTTTATTGAAATAAAAGGTAAAATCCACACTTACATTAACAAATACAGCAGAGTGTGCAGCAAACGCGGACTTCCGGTTTCGGCCGTAAACCGGAAGTGATAGGTCCGACACCAAATTCCTTCCCTGACGCGTTGCGTTACAGAACGTAACTTTTTCAAAGGGTTATAGGAAGTAGGTGTCATAGGTATTTATATGCAACGAGCGCCGTCGCCATATTAACTCAGGGCGGCAGCGCTATTGCAGGCTCAAAGTAAAGTGGCTATAGCATCAGTATTCTATATATTCCAAAGATATTTATAGTGAAGCTACTAAAACTAAAACCATATAAGTAGATCACTATTTAGGAGGAATATATAATTTAAAATAAATTAAATTTAAAAATAGACCGTAATATATACGGACTTATAGAAAGAGCGACATCTTGTGGTTGAATATAAAATTGCTCTTTAAATTATTTAGCTTGAATCCAAAAAACAAAAGGCACTAAGGGGAGAAAGACATTTTGTATAAACAGAGGAAGAGATCGTAATAATTATATCATTGAGCATAATCAATAATCCTCTCTAATAAAACAAACTATGTGAGAGGGAGTATCTCAATGACATGTCTTTGTCTCCAATAAAAGATCATCATAAAAATTGATAAATCACCATAATTGTCAGAAAATAAAATAGCATAAAATCAATACAGTACCAGTGGATATAGGCGCTAATATATATCATATAAAAAAATCCTAAAACCAATAAAATATAATTTTTTCTAAAATATATATAAAATTCTCTATAAATATTACTAGATAAAAATAGGTTAAAAATTAGAAATAAAACAATTGAGATCAAATTCAACATTGTGTCCTAGTGGTGTAAGGGTATTATATCCATGTTACATTTAGTGGATATTATTTGATTTACATTTATTTTGGGATTATTATTCATTTATAAGTTTTAGCACTTTTAGGTAGCGCCGCATTCTTATTAATTTATATACTCATTTTTTAGTGCAGAGGTGATTAAATACCACCAAAAGAAATATCTATTTGTGGGGGGGGGAAAAAAAAGCACAAAAAATTCATTTGGGTACAGTGTTGCATGACTGAGTAATTGTCATTCAAAGTGTGAGAGCATCGAAAGCTGAAAATTGGTCTGGGCAGGAAGGGTGTTTAAGTGCCCAGTAAGCAAGTGGTTAATATTTTGTTTTGTTATCTAAAGTATACATACAAGTGAACTGATTGGAGGTTTGTTTTGTTTAATAAATGTTTAAATGTAAGAAATTTTCTGTATCACTTCACACTGGAGCGGGCAGGCATTGAAGGTAAAACGCTGCTAGTTTTAGCGGCGCTTTACCGTCATTTTAGCGGCGCTATTCGGCAGCTAGCAGGGCACTTATAATCCAGCTAGCAGACGAGGAAGGAGTTAAATGTGCCCGTGAAAATCGCATTGCAGGCACTTCGGCAGCGGTGTCTATTCATTTCAATGGGCAGGAACGGTGGAGGAGCACTATACACCACTCCAAAGATGCTGCTTTCAGGACTTTTTTTTTACGTCTTGTCAGCACATCGCCTCAGTGTGAAAGCACTCGGGCTTCCACAGACTGCAGGGGAGCCGTTTTGCAGGCACTTTACATGTGCCATTTTTAGCCCAAAGTGCCCGAAAAACTCCCCAGTGTGAAAGGTGTCTAACTGATAGATTTTATGAGATGAAGGGGGAGGGAAAAAAAAAATAATAATATTCGGCATCATATCGGCCACCTCGATTTCTAAATATCGGCATCGGCCAGAGAAAAACCCATATCGGTTGACCTCTACTCTTGAACTTTTTAATCTTCCACTCCTGAACTCAGCAGCGTTTTAGCTACCCTCATTTACTGGACAATCTTAAGAAAAAGAAAAAAGACCAGGTGCTCCAAACTAAGTGCAGCATTAACATTCACCAGTTAATAAAATTAAAAAGCTGAGCCAAAAAGGCTACTCAAACATTGAATCAATACATTACAATACATTAAGGTGTATCAGATATCAAAGGACAAGGTGCTTCGGGATAACCAATGGAGACAGCAGCGAGCGTTCCGTCCGTGAAACGGAACTCGGAACCAGAAGTGCGCTCTAGCTTGGAACGCAAACATCAGAAACCGGAAGTCACGTGACTTTTGGTTTCCGATGTTTGCGTTCCAATCTTGAGAGCACTTCCAATTCATGTTTGATGGGCGGAACACTCGCCTGCTGTCTCCATTGGGTATTCCGGATTCACCCTGAGACTCTACGGCCACACCATCAGCCCTCCTACAGGCTAACGCTGCATATTACATCCAGCCAGCCCCTAACGTAGGGAAGTACCCTGGACCACTGAAGCACCTTGTCCTTTGAATGACATCTGACACACCTATATTAAATTTGATATTTGTGAGTAGCCTTTTGGCTAAGCTTTTTAATTTTATTAAATGGTGAATTTTAACATTGCACTTAGTTTGGTGCACCTGGCCTTTTCTTTTTCTTATCATTGCAGAGTGTTTTGCTTCTACTCCAAAGGTTGCTGCCTACGGTGCCCCTTATGAACTTATATGGGCCTTACAAACTTATTATTATGTGATTGTTTTATTTCTACTATACATATTTTTATATACACACACATCATTTTTATGTCCTATGTGTTGATTTTGATATTGGACACCCAGTGGATATTGGCGCCATCTATTTTCCTTTTTTACTGGACAATCTTACTAGGGGTCCAGTCACCCCAACGTATGCTTTTCATATATTATATGTTTATATGTTGTGTATCACCATTCATAACCTACATGATTTTAGCACCACTGTATAAACCCCCATCATTTCAATATAGTTTACAGCTTATGAATACCTAAACAATAGCGCTCATTCAGGCTTGTCTTGAATGAAATGCCAAATACACAGCAAAGGACGTTATAGTTAGAAGTAATCTAAAAAGGCATTCAACAGCTGACATCCTAGTGATGCTTCCTACACTAGTCAGCAGTGAATATGTTATGGTTCATGATTAGTCACAATAAAAAAACTCACCCTCAGAATACCTGTGCTGAGACAAATCCAAGCAGACAGGCATTCAATTAAGAAGTTTACCTGATGCACGAAAAAAAAAAAAAAAAAAAAAAAAAAAAGAATACCACCACAACTTTTTTTTTTTATATACATATAATGATAAAGTAAAATCTATGTCCCAGTGAAGATATTTATCCACATCATGTCCCAGATTCACACAGAAAGTAAGACAAATGCATTACAAAGTAAAGGAGTACTCTCCCCTTAGGCAGTTTTCAATAGAACAGGTAATCCCAGTGAAAGACCGCTCTGACAACAGCTCTAAAACTGTGAATTTGCCACCACTTTATTTCTGTGACAATTTCCCCCAAGAAAAATACAAAACAAATCTCAAACCACAACCATGAGCTGAGTATTTGGCAAATGGTTGCAGTGTGCACCCTTTGAATTCAATGGGCAACGTTGACAGGCAGTGCTGCAGGCCAAGTAAAAATGTTTTATTAAAAAACCACCACACCCCACGGGGTAGGTGTACAGCCCTGCCAGGCTGCAATATTAGCATTTGGGTGGGGGCAGAGGGGAGTGGTGGTGGTTGTAAAAGCCCAGCCATCATTTTTACCACCACCCATATGAAAGAGCTCTTACATAGAACTCCATGCTGCATTTCAGGCAGTTACACACGGGTGGCAAGGGAGGGCGTAAAAACAGGAGACTGAGCAAACCGTAAACCCAAGCCAAAGCTTGCTTGTACTATAAAATACACCTTGGGATGAGGGGGGGGGGAGACAGACACGCAGAAGGCAGCAGGATTCCCTCCTGAACACCTGCCAACCCCTATTATACAACCCTCTGAAAAGCAATCCATAGCAGATCGCTTCTCAAAGGGCAGTAATGTCTTGTAATGTCAACCTTAGATATTATAATTCAAAAGTAAGTGTTTCGTTCTCAAAAAGTCTTGACTTAACTGCGACTAAAAGCAGTCTATCACTGACCATGATGGGCATTTACAGTTTAAGGTAGATATTTTGATTATAGTAGTTTACATTTAAAGCCAAACTGCCATTTGAAAAACAAATTCATGCAAATGTCATATCTATAGGCCTTTTCTGTCACCCAAGAAGTCTGGCTGAAATACTCCCAATGTTTACATTCCTAGGTCATGACTTATTTCCAGGACAAGGCAGATGTTGGTGCTCACCCTCAGCATTACAGGAGTGAGCATGCTTCCCGATTCAAAAGCTGCACATGCACAATGCTCAGCCACTGCTGAAATAGAGTGGCTTTTGAATCAAAAAGTGAGCTCAATCTTGCGATAATGTAGGCTAGTGCCCAACATTTGCTGTATCCGGGAAATAGGTTCAGATATAGGAATGTAAACATTGAGAGTATTTCAGTCAGGCTTAATGGGTGAGGTGACAAGAGACCTATGGGCATGACATTTCAATAAACAATATTTTTACAAAAGACACAGTGCATTTTAAACTTCTGGGGACCCTTGTCTGCATGGGTCAGTTAATTATAACCCAACTGAATAGGATCTTAACGACTCTTTGGGGGGGGACAAATACTTAGCCCCAAAGTCCACTGAAAAACCTACACTTCTGACAACATTGACCTCCACATCTCTCTATATATTTTGGTAAAAAAAAAAAAAAAAAAAAATTTATTTAAAAAAATCCAGTAAGCGTATATTGATTGGTTTGCACAAAATTTAAAGCATTTTGGACACTTTTGAGACCATTGACAATTATACAGCGATCAGTGCTATAAAACTGCGGACATCGCGCCCACCGGGCACTTGCATTGGCTCTGGGCACATGCTGAGGGCGCATGCCCCTAGTGACCAAAAGGAAAAGCGACGTAAGGCAACGTTGATTTGCCCAGCCGAGCCAACCTGAGGCGGCTGGTCCGGAAGTGGTTAAACAGAACAAATCAAGGAGGGTGAATTTCCCTAATGGGGGCACAGAGAGCAATAAAAACTGGCAAGTGTACTAATCCCTTTCTGCAATGTCCAAAACAAAAAAGTTTTGCCTTTAGTTATAAAATTTAAGCAGTAAGATTATGACGGTAGGAAGGGAACACACACACACACCCCATAGATCCATCTTACTACCAATGAGGTATCAGCAAGCCAGCTACAAACAAATCAATGTGTTCAGGTTAAGGCAATGTTCACACTGATCCGACCAGTCGTATTTAGGTTTTGTGCTGCCCTAGGCCTGACTAAACTCGCAATGGATTGCCTCAATTTGCATAGATTTCCTCTCACTTTCTGTTTGGCTATGTGGGGCAGTAAGTGAAGGGAAATCTCTGCAATGGGAAAGGGATGGTAAAAAATAAACCAACAGGAGCTATAACCCTCCCTTACACTTTCCAAAATTAATAAAAAAGGGTTGCCTATAGTTCTGCTTTAAGCACAAATTTCTTATAATTTCCACAGTTGTGGAATGCCAGCTGCCCGCATACTGAAAGCAGTGCGGCCGCTTTATTGGAGTGCTAGACTTATTTGCCTCTCAGCCCAGTCCGCCCCATAAGACTGGCACTATATTAACAGCGCAACCCGGCCAGGAATCTTTCCATGCTGCCCCCCTGCAAAGTGCTGCCCTAGGCCAGGATACAGCATTGGATCCGAAACAGAAGTTGTACGACTTCCGATCGAGCTTCCATGCGATTTCAATGAACGGTATCCAATTTTGATCCGACTAAGCCGAATGCGACTTGTCCTTTGAACAAAACAATTCCTTTGGCTCTGGAATGGATGAAACTTCACGTCAAATTATAAAAAAAAAGGGAATGGGGGGGGGGGGTAGAAAACAGCTTGAGGCCCCCCAAAATCTATATCAGACATGCCCTCAACATTGAGGGTCTCTGTCAAGGGCCTCTTCCCTACAACCTTGCCCGGTGATTGTGGGGGAGTCTGCAGGCAGGGGGCTTATTGGAATCTGGGAGCCCTCTTTAAGAAAGCGTGTCACTGCATATCGCACCCACAAGTGAATCAGTATGGGGTACATCCTACCCCTACCCATTCACAAAAAATAAATGAGGGGAAAAAAAAAACTAAAAAAAATGACTTTTTGACAGTCTTATTAAAAATTAAGCATGTCCCCCGTCATAGCTCATACATCAAGCACAATGTCTTCTTTTTCCCCCTAATAATGCTCCTCCTCTAACACTGGTTCCTGCCGTTCTGTCAGCTCTGGTGTCTGTCAGTT